>NC_052506.1:33787916-33940416 GCF_014356525.2 Nilaparvata lugens
AGCAATCATTGATACTCATATCGTATTCATTCAATACCTGATAGATTTTTTAGGGAATGAAAATGGATTAAGTTTTTTTATATGGATATCTGCACACCTTACAATACGAGGACCTCTTTTCCAGAGCTAAATTAATTAGTGTTAAACACATGTTGAGGAAATAATTGTAGTAAGAAAAAACTCTTTCTTCCTAAGAAACGAAGAATCCGACCTCTTATTCAATTCTAAATAACTAACTATCTAACCTTGACACGGGCCACAGAAGTAATGTAAATCTTCAAGAGTATCCAACAGTCTCACATAAAAATACAGAGAGCCTGATTGAAAAATAAAAATAGCAATCTGCAGGAAATCAAAACTTATGCGAGATCTTTCACAAGAGTGATCTATATTCACAAAAAACACTAAACAGAATACTACACTAAATAATATGATAAAGATAATGATTATAATTCTGTTACTATTGCTTATTACTCTCAAGATAATCCTCTTCAAACAAAAAAAAAACTTCTATCAAATTAAAAAAAATTAGAATTCTTTTTACTTTTTAGTTGGGAAAAACATTGGATGACCGATGTCTAGGTAAAACCATCGATAAGTGAAAAACATCGAACAGTAAACATCGATGTTAAAAACATCAATGTTTGATGTTGAAACATCGATGTTTTTAAACATCGATGTATCGATACCCATCCCTAGTTTTTATTTCAACGGATCTCTATTTAATAAAATACAAATTTCTTTAATCTGGAATTTAGATAGTATTTTACTTAATAAAAATTCGATATAGTAACAATAGTTAGAGCATACATTGATAAGCTAGTAGAAACTACTATGATTCTATAGTGAGGTCCACGTTATAATGGCAGTGGATAAAGATAGAAGAATAGCGATGCCGATTCTCTGCATTAATTAATTACATTCCTACACTGTCAAAAACATACTTAGCATCGTTGTGGACCTGGAAAAGGATAGTACCACCGGCTTTGTCGAATGATAGACAAGGAAAGCAAAACCAAAGTTGATCAAATACTGTCATTATAACGTGGACCTTACTATAGGAAGAATCAATCTACATGTTATGACGTCATTAATTAGTTGTGGGGCCTGAACCTGAAGTAATAGTAGGTATTGGTTAGAGCTGTCCTTAGACCAGTTGTTATAGAATTAGACATAACTTAGACCAGTTATTCTATAAATGGTCTAAGGAGCCGTCACGGCTAGAGTACATAACCTATAAATTCATTGGATATTTATTTATTTATTCATATACAAATACGATCAAGGTAAAAATATGAATCATGAAAGCGATATAGTAGTCAACACTCCCAATTCATCTATCGCCATCATGTTCATACATAATAAAAATCCAATAAGTTATCAAATCTAATGAATTTATAAGTAAATTGGTGCTCTAGTGCTTATAACAACAAGTGTTGTGCTCTAGCCGTGTCTCGACACGCCTCTAAGGAAGGAATTGCACCAGAGAAAATGTAGTTTAAGATTATTATTTTGAGTATTACTCGAGATAAAAACTGTGAATATGTGGCTGTCTTAAATAATATTATAGTTTGGCTTTGTTCATAAAAAAGAATACAGTAGTCAGTAGGTTACCACACTTTTGTTTCTTAAAATCAGTTTGCCAAGCAATCACATAATTGAAATTTATAAATCCCAAATGTTTTTTTATTTTATTATTAATTAAGATTTTTTTAATCCTTCGTAGTATGAAATAATAATTTCCATTTATTTATTTATTTATTTATTTATTTATTCTTACAAAATCTAGTAGTGCAACAGGCATAACAGCCCAAACGCACTCATGAATACAGGAAATACATTATTAAAAATTATTACAAAATAATAGATATATATAAATACTAGAAAAGTAATAAAAGAGAATGTTTAAAATGGTACATGTGAAAAACAGACAAGAAGAATAGTATAATAGCTACTTTGAGAAAGAAGAGAATAATGTTAAAGGTAAATGATAAAACTAATTTTGATTATTCAATAAGATCAATCATAACCACATAAAATAACAACATATAACCTACGTATTACATATGGTACTAAGAGAAGTGATGAAAGAACTAGAGAAAAAGGGATCAAAAGGGAAGTGGAAAAATATGAAAAGTTAGTTAGTGGAAAAAGGGTGACCATGGAGAGAACAATGAAAAGGCCATTGAGAACCAGAGTAAATTAAGAACAACAGGTCTATATTACTCTTCAATTGAAGAATGGTGACATTTTTCTCTTGAAGCTCCATTTAGACAAGGAGAAGAGATCCACCTGACCATCACAGCAGAGGAATGTACGAGGAATACGATTCATTGGTGAGTAATAATGACCAACCGTGTTACATCTACAGATTGAGAACTCTTGCCGATTACGATTATTGAAGACAGGCACCTTAAAGTTCAGCCTTGCCAACAGATTAGGACTGCTCACGGAACCGTTCACAAGACCATAGAGGAATAAACAAGAAAGTACCTTCCGTCTGGATGCCAAAGTCTCATAGCCGAACATGCTGCGCAACACACCAGTTGGAAACCCCAAAGGACAAGGACGATTCAGTTTTCTACAAAATAACAATCTCAAAAATTTATTCTGAACAATTTCAATCTCATGTATCAGACCCACCTGATGGGGATCCCAAATCACCGCGCAATATTCAAGCAAGCTCCGAACAAGGCTAGGAAAGAGAGCCATCAAGCCTTCAACATTTCTAAACCCAGCCGTAGATCTCATGATGAAACCCAGCATCCTATTAGCCCTACCAACCAAAGAATGGACATGGGGAGCGAAACTCAGAGAAGAATCAAACAATACACCCAGATCCTTGAAACTGTCGACTCTAGAGAGTTGAAAGCCGTTAATTCTGTAATTAAAAATAGGATAATTCAGCTTACGAGTGAAGACCATAAATTTACATTTGCCAACATTGAGATCGAGGCCGTTATCCGTGCACCACCCTGAGACAAAATCCAGGTCACTTTGCAGCAGAACAGAATCATTATGGCAATCAATTCTCCTGTAGATCTTCAAGTCATCAGCAAACATCAAACAATTGGATTGCAACAGGCAGCCAGGTAGGTCATTAATAACATTAAGAACAACAAAGGACCCAATTACTACCCTGAGGCACACCAGAGGAACTGACATAAGTGCAAGATTTTAAATTCAAGACAGAAACATAATTAAGACGATCACTCAGGTAGTCAGAAAAGAAACTAACAAGCCGAGGCACCAAACCAAAACTAGATAATTTACAAACAAGCCGCTTATGACTGATTCTATCAAAAGCCTTGGAAAAGTCAGTGTATACTACATCCACTCTACCCCCAACATCAAGCGCCTCTGAAACATCAGCCGTGAACTCAAGCAAGTTAGTTGTGGTTGAGCGACCCCTCAGGAAACCATGCTGACTATCAGATAAAAAGGGATCAATATGACAAATCACACAATCATAAAGCACTCTCTCAAATACCTTAGCAAAAGGTGACAATTGAGTTATTGGGCGGAAGTTGGATATGTCATTCCTTCTTCTAGACTTAAATATGGGAATAACCTTACCAATTTTCCATCTGGTGGGGAACACTGAAGACCTCAAGGACAGATCAAAGATGAACTTCATGGGAGGACCCAGTATTTCAGCACAACCCTTTACAATAAATGGAGGAACATTGTCAGGGCCACAGCCAGAACTAGGTCTCAGATTACCTATTGCTGCCAATATTGTACTCAGGTCAATAGAACCAATTGAAAGGGAAGGGATATTAATTCCAGGATTGATGTTGCCATCGTCGATATCAGCCAAGTGTGTGTCATCAGAAAAAACTGAAGAAAAATATTGAGTGAAGCCATCCGGCAAATCATGCAAACCAAAAACCTGATCACCCAAATGCATACCTTCATGAGTAGAGCCATTAGCTCTCCTTGAGTTGACAAAACCCCAAAAGCTCTTGACATCACTTTTGATACCTGACTCCACCCTGGATATATAGTTACTATATTGCCGAGCAATCAACTGCTTGACCCGAGTTCTCAAGCTTTTAAATTGTTCCAAGTGGTATAAAGAGAAACTCTTCTTTTTAGCACACCTATCCTTCCTTTTCATTAGTCCAATTATTTCAGCATTGAACCATGGTGGATATTTAGTGCCTCCGGGCCTGACCCTCCTCTTTGGCACACAATTATCAAAGCACTCATAGATGAAGTTGTAAAATATATCAACAGCTTCATCTACACTAGAAGAATTATAAATAAGTTCCCAATGACAATCTCTCAACTGAGTATAAAGCATGAGATAGTCCGCCCTCCTGAAGTCATACAGTTCAATACAATTCGAAAACCATGTACAATTCGATTTATTTGAATGGGTACAGTTCCGTATTTGGTGTACGGTTTGTATTATCGACATTGATATTATTGAACCTAAAATGTTCTGTTTAATAATGTTTTGAAGGTGGAACATTTTAATCCAACTTCATCCACTTCATTTGAACTTCAATCCAACTTCATTTTAACCACTTTTTTAATCCAACTTCTTTTTACCATTCACTTATACCTTGCTAGGCTACTCAATAATTATGTTTCAAACAATGATTTTTCTGCCATTTCATAGAGTTGTGACACTTGAAAATTTCTCATTCAATAGGAGACTGAACTGCAAAGGGCCGCTTTTTTCGAACTATCGAGTCTATAATCTACACTGCCTGGCTAAGAAACATGGCTATCGTAACTTAAATTATAATGCACTTACTTGCTATGCACATATAGCATGCAACGAGACATACCAAGCAGCAAGCAGAAGAAGCAGCAAGAAGTATCTACTCACAGTCTGAGGATCACAATCATAGAACCCCTTTTATTCTCTGAGGGAGTTCTATGATTGTGATCCTCAGACTGTAAGTAGATACTTCTTGCTGCTTGGTATGTCTCGTTGCATGCGAGAAGAGAAATGTGTGCTTTGACTTGTAACTTTTGTTCTTTACCTGTCTTATGTTTTTTTTATTGTTCTTGACTTGTTCAATTGTGGACATGAACAGAAAGAAACACATTAATATTATTATCATTACAGTTCAGAAAAGAAATATCCAAATTGAGTAACTCTAGCGTATTCCAACTTTATATCAAATTCTTGACCCAAATAATATGTATTCAAAACTCAAGTAAATCTTCACTTCTAGGATTGATAAACTTTGCTTTGATACAAACAAAAAATATATACAAATATATACTAGTATAATTATAATGTGATTTAGTTCCTAACTCACAGTACACAATTTACAGCTATCATTAACATAATTATTGATTACGGCGAACATTACGGCTTTCAGTTTTGTGAAGGACTTTCATCTTAGGTTGAGAACCCTCTCACATGCCTCCCACATAAAAAATATGATCTGATAAGTTGATCCCTTGTTTTACGATTCGGGGGCAAGCGGAAGTTGAAAGAAGCCAACTGCGCATGACTGACTGATGTATTTATAATTTTAAAATTACGGCTTGTAGGCTGGTTGACTCAAATTGGTGGCAACAACTCTGCTGGTTGAGCATGCTATTACTGAAGCACTGGAAGGGATAAATTAGTCCAGGGATCAACTCGTGAGGCCGAGACTGTAGATTCCAATTATTTTTTATCTTCATACAGTAGGTACCATATGTAATGATACCTCTTCTTTATTGTATTATTGCTTGTTGGAATATTTCTCATCAACTTATTCATGACACTATTTATATTGTTTGAATATAAAATTTCTTTATTGTTTACTAAATTAAGTCCATCGTCATAGTATATGGAATGGATGTGTAGTTCATTAACATCCAAGAGAGCAGAAAACTGTGAAGTTTTTGAATCAACTTTATAGTTGATTTATAAAAACATCAATGTCTGTTGAAGAGGTTCATTTTGATTTTCTGTTTCAGTATTCCGAGAAACACTTTGGGGAGCATCTGCTCACTTCAGTACCAGATCATAAATAGTCACAATCATTACAAATTGAAGAACAATGCCAAGCGGCTATATAGAAGGTAAGTTGTTCAATTTAGCTGAGTTTTACTGACATTTTCGTAGACTTCCTTGAATCAATACTGCAAAGAAGAGAATCAAGTTTCTCTTGAATTAATTAAACATTAATAATAATTGCTTTTAGAAATACAGTTAATTATTTGAAACAAATTTTATGTTTTTATTCTCAAATTGAATTTTATCTGCATTAGCTTGAAATTAATCAAATTAGGTGGTTTGGAACCCTTCTGGAACTGTAGGCTGTAGTTGAATTCATCTGTCATTATCCCTCCTCCAATTATTCATGCGCTCAAAAAGGCATCATCCTCAGCCCAAAAATTAAGCTTTGGCCTACTCCACAAACCTTTTCCAGGAATCTGTGTCCTACGCCTATGAATTGAAGGTCTTTCCATGCTAGCTTCTTCCATGTTGCCTTATGTGTGTTATTATGACGGAAACAGGTGCTTGCAACAGACATTCTGTACCGGTACTGACTGCAAAGTCAATAAGTCGTGTAGGCTTACCATTTCCATTTGACTCCTTCAGTCTTATTGTTGGCCAATAGCACTTCTCTTTACAGTACAGCTGCTCAAGTCCATCATAGAAGGCACATATTGGTGGAGTATGCGCAGAGATCATTTTGATTGAGAATAATTTACTTCTTACCCTTATTGAACACAATCTCCAATATATAAATATCCTTGAAGTCAATAAGATGTCCTAATGAATTTGATGATACAATCGCATATCAATTATGTTGGTATCAATGTACAGTATATATCGTGTGATAGTTTTATTTATCACATCGATGTTTTTTTCCTAGGTTTACTGGAGCAGTCGCTGAAGGCGAAACCCCTGGAATAATCATACGTTTGGCTCAAGAAGTCAACGTCTGTCCAGCCCTTGTGGCTCGCAGCATACTCGCGCAGTACTACATTGACAATAACTTGGAGGACAATGGTGGTGAGTAATTATCAAAATTATCTTGTTGGAAAAACGTGAAGACCCTTTAAGTTTCTATAAAAAGTCCATTGAAGATATTATTGATTTGTTGAATCCACTTGGAATTCTATACATAACTAAACTAAGTCTGTGCTTGAAGTCCAAAGCGCTGCTTGCTTGATAAATAAATACACTAGTAAATTAACGCGGCTTTCATAAAAACGTCAGGAATATAGATAGATAGATAGGCTGCCTTTATTTTAACCTGGAGGGCGAAGTTAGGGCGCAGCCGGCCCTCTCTCCCACTTAACCCTCATATAATTGATTCTATATAATTATATGATGATACAATTAGTATATTATATAATTGATTCTATATAATTATATAATTGATTCTATATAATTATATGATGGTACAATTAGTATATTATATAATTGATTCTATAGTTTTTAAGGTTTTAACCTTCAATCAATTAAAAACATCACAAAACTGTTGAACAAGTTTTTGATTCAAAACTATTGTTGATTTATTTTATTCAGACTCAGTGCTCAACCAGCTCAACCTATTGCAAAAACGCTGCTAAATCGTACCAACTGTACCTTCTTATCTTTGAAGATTGTAATCCAATTCAAATAATTTCTTTTAAAACATCCACACATATAGGGTAGACGCCACCGGCATCAATTATTGACCTAATATTAATTAATATTTATCAAATATTGCAAAAGTACATAAGAATATTTGCATTTTTTATGGCCCGTTCTCATTCAAATTCATGATTTATTTTACTAGAAAAATAGATGAACTCCTGTGCAATGATTTATACAGTTTTTTTTTTTTTCATCTTATGATGTTGAATATCGTACTATAATGAATATATCAATATTGAAATATTAGACTATCAGACAATATTTTACACTAGTTATTCACACAGTTTTTGAATGAATGGTTCGATATTGATTATTTATTATTGATATTTATTAGTCATAGGTGAGGTATCGCAATTGAGGTTCCTGACCATGTTAGACATGGTCTACATCTGTATTATAGATCGATGTTTGTGAAAGATATGTTTTTGTAGTACAATTTTATTCTGAAGCTCTATAAAAATCAAATTTAAATTTCCCTCAGTTTGAATAACTTTTACGATTTTAAAATTATTAAAAAAATTCTGATTAATTCAATTTAAATGTTTGTTGACAGAATTCGCTAGTGAAAAAGTGTTCGTTACCACTATGATGAAAGACACATCATCTATCAACGATAGAGATTTAGCACTCGAAGTCTTCTTGGTGAGTATTCCACTTTCGTGTTGAACTATTCCAATGTACGATGAACTTTAATTCTTGAAAACTGATTAAATGTAAATATAGAAAAATAAATTAATCAATATCTGAATAAAGTCAAAATGTTGAAACATTATTAGAAGTTAGAACTCTTATGAGAGGCTTCAATTTCGAATCATCATCATCATCATCATCGTTATTGGCACCAGAGCCTATGTAGAGCCTTTTCCTTCACAGCCACATTCTTCCATCCCTCGTGACATTCTGCTGGTCTTCTCCATCTTCTTACACCCAGTCTTCGCAAATCCTCCTCCCCATCGACAACCCACCGCTTTCTTGGTCTTCCTTGTAGTCTTCATCCACCGGGTTTGCCTTCCAGCACCATTTTTGGCACCCTCCCTTCCGGAATTCTGTGCACATGACTAGCCTATCTGAGTCTCATACTTTTCAAAACACATAAAATACTGGTCTCTACGAGCAATCTTCCTAATACCTCTTTTTTTCTTATCTCCATATTTCAATTCCCTTGATTGCTCCAAAATTATTCTTAAAATCTTTCTTTCCCATCTCCGTAGCAGACCTTCTACTCTTCTAGTTAAAGTCCAAGATTCGGCCCCATATGTCACTCATAGTCTTAAAATTGTTGTGTAAATTTTTATTTTGCCTTTTTTTGACACATTCTTGGACTTGAGGATATTCTGAAGGTTGAAATAGGCCCTATTTTCGGACATTATCCTAGCGATTTTGACCACAGATCCTCTTCCTTTAATCGTCATACTCATGAGGCGGATCAGCTTTGTGGGGACATTCAACTCTCTAAGTGCCTCATACATCTTCACCCTTCAGATAGTAACATATGCCTGTTGAAAATCAATATATATATAGTGAAAAAGTGTTCGTTACCACTATGATGAAAGACACATCATCTATCAACGATAGAGATTTAGCACTCGAAGTCTTGGTGAGTATTCCACTTTCGTGTTGAATTATTTCAATGTACGATGAACTTTATGAACAATATATATATATTGCATGTTGACATCAAACTCATAGCATTTTCCCAGAATTTGACTAATTTCCAAAATATGGTTGACTGTTGATCTTCCTGGCCGAAAGCCACATTAATATTCTCCAAAATTACATTCTATCAATGGCATCATCGTTTTTGCTAAAATGTTGGTAAAAGTTTTATTCAGAATACTCAAAGGTGATTTCTTTGTAGATTCGGCACTACAATTTGTCCCCCTTTTAATGCACTGGACACATTATACCAGTGCTCCATTCTTCTGGAATTTTTTCTTCTGTCCATATTTCATTGATGCATTGATTGAGTATGCATCCTATGCACAAAAATGTCCCTTCCTTCTTTAACAAGTTATGCCGTATTCAGATCCAACCCAGTGGCCTCACTATTTGCAAGATCTTTGATGGCCTGTTTCTCATCTTCTAGCGTTGGACTAATCACTTCCTCTCGTTCGGTTCTTACATCATCATAAGCAGGTTTCGCATCTTGTTGGCCATCGGCAAGACTTCATCAAAGTGTTCCCTCCATATCCACTTTATTCCTTTCTCCTATCATATCTCCTCATTTATTCTTGCAGCACACTGCCCTCAGTTGAAACCCTCTCCTATCTTCTCTCACTTTATGGTAAAACTTTTTCATTCCTCCTCTGTCATAATACTCTTCCATACTTTTCAACTACTGCCTAATGCTTCTTTCTTCTACATACCTTATCCGCCATCCTTCTCTCTGATCTATTATCTTTCACAGTTCCCCGTGTTTTACTCTGGATCATTTTGAGTCTGGCCCTGACCAGCTGATTAGAATATGAATGTTTCCAGTCAGTTCTTGTTAGTTATTCATAACCTCATACTTTACTTACTTACTCTTCAGCTCTACAGGTCTTTTCAACTCTTGGCCCCCCCTTATAAACTCACATCATTTAACTTAAAATATTTCATCAAACAGATACATCGTATCTGACAAGTAAGTTGTCATGAAATTACTATTCTCATCGCAATGCATCTTGCTTTAGATTTCTGCCTATGGCAATGAGTGTTAAAGTGTAATATTTGTCAAAATATAGAACTTATTTTGTGAGAAATATGTGTTTGTAATAACAGTTCAGTGAACCAACATTTTCTTTTAATTCAAGCCTTGTAATGCAAAATTGTATGCTCACTTTGTTTTTCTCATGGTCTTCCCAATTCCAAAAAGTTATTCATCTCCCAAATCCATTTTCGATTCATTTGTCGAGTGAAAGTGTGTTTAATACAAATCTGAGCTTCTACTCTATTTCTTTGCAGAGTGTTATGTACGATGACCAGTATGGACCGGTTGCCGATTCAATAAAACAGTAAGTTGCTTGTTTCTTATTCAATATAATTAACTTTTCTACATAATAAGTACATTCTGTAATATTTCTAGATGATTGATCATAGTTATCAAAATAATGAATGAGTTCTAAGTTTGTTCTTTGTAAATTGAAGTTTATCACTCCTACCGTACTTTTTTACTGATATTTTTATCCTGAAGATTAGATCCCTCTAGATTAGAACCTCTATCAAATCCTTCTGATATTCTTTCTAAAATTATATCCTAAAAGTCATGGATAGAATTTTGCTGAAAAGAAAAAATTACTTTTAATTTTTCATAGAAATTTCATAGAAGCTGGAACATATTTTCGCTTTATTTTACGAACACCCTACCAATACTCTATGCTAGGGCATTGTTCCTGGGTGAAAACATGTCTAAATATCATATTTTAAATGTCCAGAAGTCTTCAGTTACACACAAAGCGGCCGTTTTGCTTTTTTCACTTATATTTTCTTCTAAATAATGATTTAACATACGAAATTGAAACTTTGCACAATCATCTATAACAACTATTATGCCGCCATTTTGTTTTATGCATTTCAAAAATTATCATAATTTTGTTGTATTTTTTGATCGTAATTAGAGTATTACTAAGTTGTCAATACAATCACTAATGATAGAGTTGGAACACAAAAGGTATATTTTAGGGTGGTGATTCAATTTATGAGACTCATGATTTGGCACTAACTTCTTTTGGGTGAATTCAGACCAACTGCTAATTGCTAAAAACGGTCATTGTTGGAAATAAAAAGTGCACTTTATACAGTGTTATAGTGTGAGAATTATAAGATATTCACTAGAGTACATTTCATAAAAATAGACCAGTTAGGATGAAACAGCAGAGTGCCTCCTCAACACCACCCCTCCCCCACCAAAACACTCTGGTGCAGGCTACTGTGACATTAGTGTAGGCTGAAGAACACTGCTATCACCACTCACAGACCACCAACATGTTTCAACTTGCTGTCAAGATTTGATTAGGTGGTAGCAGTGGCAGAAGTGATGACGTACAACAGCATATTTCATATTTTAACCTGATGAATTGTTAACGTCGTTTGGTGTTTTGGTGGGGGAGGGGTGGTGTTGAGGAGGCACTCTGCTGTTTCATCCTAACTGGTCTATTTTTATGAAATGTACTCTAGTGAATATCTTATAATTCTCACACTATAACACTGTATAAAGTGCACTTTTTATTTCCAACAATGACCGTTTTTAGCAATTAGCAGTTGGTCTGAATTCACCCAAAAGAAGTTAGTGCCAAATCATGAGTCTCATAAATTGAATCACCACCCTAAAATATACCTTTTGTGTTCCAACTCTATCATTAGTGATTGTATTGACAACTTAGTAATAGTCTAATTACGATCAAAAAATACCACATACCACTTTATAAGAAGTGGAAAGGAAAAAAAACATGGATTTAGCGATTTTTCGCAAAGTTGAAAAAAAATAACAATTTTCAACGAGCTTTTTATTGGAGATAGAAAAACATTTAGGAGATGAAAATTGTAGATAATGTAATGGACTTCAAAAAAGAATAGAACAAAAATATCGATTGAACAATTGGTTTTGGAGATATCGTAAAAAAACTGAAAAAAATACCAAAATCTCTTGGTTTTCAGGCTGCCAAAAGTTATGCCTTCAGAAATTTTGGTGGGAAACCATAGATTACTCTTACTAATACCCAAATGGACTGATTAAAACAATAAAATCAATTACCTTAATTATTGTTTGGTCCGATGTACTATTTGATTGGGAAACCATAGATTACTCTTACTAATACCCAAATGGACTGATTAAAACAATAAAATCAATTACCTTAATTATTGTTTGGTCCGATGTACCTTTTGAGTTGGTCACCTATCACTAAGGCTGCCATATCTCACTTGATATTGCCAATCTTAAAAAATCAGGTACCAATCGATAGGTAATCAAATTTACTAAAAAAAGTTATTCTTATAAAGTTATTCAACAAACAAAGTTTCAAATGGCCGCCATTTTGTTTCATGAATTTGAAAAATTATCCATAATTTTTTTGTAGCTTTGTCTAGTTCTTTTAAATGATTGTGCAAAGTTTCATTTTCGTATGTTCAATCATTATTTAGAAAAAAATAAGTGAAAAAAGCAAAATGGCCGCTGTGTGAGTAACTGAAGACTTCCGGACAATTTAAATATGATATTTAGATATGTTTGTTACCCAGGAACAATTTCCTAGAGTATTGGTGGGGAGTTCGTAAACACCCTGTATAAAGAGTCGTATTCTCAAGAACAACCATACATAAACTAGCCCAGCCAACGAAGTGTTATAGAGGGAAAAGTTGGGAAGACAATTTTTGAGCCCGCAGTTCTGTTTAGGGTAGTGAGGAGGTAAACGTATCAAAAGTCCCCACCCCTACCCACTGTGCTAAGGGGGTTGGGGTGGTTCAAAGTTACCATTTTTTGGTTTCTCGCTTATAACTCGAAAACTATGCATTTTACATACATGACTATTCTATAAGAAATTAAAGCTTATATAATCTGCTATAATATTTATCTGACAACTTTTTCTATATCTCTCTCACTTTTCGAGGTATCCGCTCTAAAAGATGTGACATTTTTGAAAAAAAAAACAAATTTCCCTCAATTTTTTGCTATTTTTGCTCTTATAACAATAGAAGGAAAACATTAAGTAGTGAAATAATACATCAAATTAAAGAGAAAACAAAGCTCTACAAACATTCATTTTTATGATGCATTGTTGGAGAGTTGTAGGCCCTGAAACATCAAAAAATAGGATTAAAAGCTTTTATTTCAACAATTTTACACTTTTAAGAGCGTATATCTTGAAAACTGTTGGAGATATCAAAAATAACCACATAAAACAAATATTGTAGAGAATTTATCAAGCTTCATTTCTGAATAGCTAGTCATGTCGGTTGAACGCATTTTTCTCAAGATATGAGCGTGTAAGCAAAAAATTGAAAAATGCAACTTTTAAACCACCCTCATCACTTTAGCACAATGGATAGGGTTGGGGACTTTTGATATGTTCACCCCCTAACTAGTCCCAATAAAGCTGCAAAGTCAAAAATTGTGTTCAAAACATTCTCTCCAAATACCTCGAAAAGTGAGAGAGATATAGAAAAAGTTGTCAGATAAATATTATAGGAGATTATGTAAGCTTTAATTTCTTACAGAATAGTCATGTATGTAAAATGCATAGTTTTCGAGTTATATGCGAGAAACTAAAAAATGGTAACTTTGAACCACCCCAAACCCCTTAGCACAGTGGGTAGGGGTGGGGACTTTTGATATCTTTACCTCCTCACTACCCTAAACAGAACTGCGGGCTCAAAAATTGTCTTCCAAACTTTTCCCTCTATACCCTTTTTTGAGCATTCATTGCCTGAACTAAACACCATTTAGATAACATCTCTTTCAGCGTAAGCGTCTGTCATTGGAGTAAGAATGTTCGGATAATATTTTTGAAGCAAAGTATCTTGAAGGAAGGAAGTTTAATAAATAGTCTTCTTCTTTTTCTTCCACTACAGCGTAGGGGTACCAGCCTCGGTCCATCTCATCCTCGTTGCCTTATCCTCTGCCATTCTTCTCATTTCTCGCATCGTCCTGCCTCTCTCACCACCCAATCCCTCCAGATAACCCTCCCAGTTCATCCTAGGTCTACCCCTCCGTCTATTTCCCTCCCTTCTAGCCTCCACCACTTCCTTCACCGGGCGACATTCTTGCATTCTGATGAGGTGCCCAAACCACTTGAGTTGTCTTTCTTTAATGTCCTCCATCAGAGCTCTTCTTCCCACTTCCCCTGTCACTCTCATTTCGCCATCTATCACGTCTTGTCTTTCCTATTGCTCTCCTATGGAACCTCATTTCTGTTTTAGTAACCTTACTCCAGTGTTTTTTAAGGGTTACCCAGCTTTTACTACCATATATGAGAGTTGGAGCAAACATTCAATCAAATATTCTTGTCATAGACAGCTCTCTTTTGCCAACCACAGTGTTGTTCAGCTGGAAATATACATTCATTGCTTTTTTCACTCGGCTTAAAATTTCTCTATCCATCTTTCCGTCTGCATAGATGATTGTTCCCAGATCTGTCGATTGATCCCGTACTGCTCTTCCTCATACCAAGGCCTGCTCATATACTGGTCTAAGATTTTTATGACCCACTTTCATTTTCGGTGTGTTCCTTTTGCAGTACTTTAATATACTGTTCATAAAGACTATAATGAGCAGCGGACTGAGGCTGTCTCCTTGTTTCATGCCCCTTTTTAATCTCAAATTCTTGGGATACATCCCCATCTATGGGGACTTCTCTGTAGTTCCAAACTTTCCTGAACAGTTGCCACAAATAACGCTTAACCCCGGATCCTCCATATTTGATATATTCAGGGACTATTTCAACCAATCCTGGTGCCTTTCCAATCTTCATATCCTTTATTGCCTCTTCCATCTCCAACAGGGTTATGAATTTGGATTGAAATGAGGGTCAAAGATGTTAAAGCAACAGAGTAATTTTTGAAAAGTAATTCTCCATTTCAAATAGAATTCTCAATGAAATCTACTGTCAAATTATTCTTGTTATGTCGGCGATGAAATCTTCATCGATTCCCCCTTTATCGCTGCGGGCCTGTGCATCCTGGTGCAACGTTAGCAGCGCCTTCGTGGTTCTACTGTACTTTCCTTCTCAACAATATAACCGTTTTCAATTAATTTAGTGTGTGTATTCTTCAAATAGTAATTTATATAACCCTTGTGTGAAATATCTAAATACAGTAGTTTGATTGTATTGCATGGCACAGCTGCATAGGCGCCGACTACGAGGAAGTGCTGAAGGCGAAGCTGCGTGCGCTGGGCGTCTCGTTCAAAGACGAGAGCGTGCTGCGCGCACGAGGCTACGACAAAACACCCGACGTGAAGCTGGACTTTCCACTGGCCATTGCCAACGCCACCGCCAGCGGCGCCCCCGCCATCGTCAACTGGATCGAGAGCAAGGCGCTCTTCGCCGACGCACCGCTGCACGCCCAGTATGCCACCAACCAGTATGTCAGCTATTGGAACAGGTGCGTGATGGTCATTCCGTGGTAATAAGCTATCGATAAGATACGTAAGGACTTATGCGCCTGCTACTCTCGTCTTCAGGACAAACGCACACAGAAATACACCAACGTATGCAGACAGACGGAGGAAAAATCCTTAAGGTTGACTACTTGAAGAGCAGACAAAAATATTGCTATTGCTTCCCAGTAGTTCTAAACCCACCTAAAGCTGTAGATTCACTCACCGCTCGTCAACATTTTGTCTCATTACCTATGCACAAGCTCATAGGCATCACAATCAGCTTAGTAGGTCAATTGCCAATATGTAAGCTATTGTAGCATGAGGTTGGTGCTAGGTAAGGCTCATTGACGTTTGCACAGTGAAGCTTAAACTGAATTGAACCAGCTCTTGATCTCGAAATGAACCACATTCTGACAATTTACAGTTTCTATATCAAAGACAGTTTGGCCATTGAACTTAGTTCCCGCCGCCGCCGCCATTAAGATTCCAATTATTTGAATTCTATAATGGAGCTTATATGGGATTATAAGAAATAGAATCGCTCGCCCGTGCTTATTAGTCTATAGCATATATTCGTGATTAATAACTTCGATATAATCTCTTTCAAGTTTTTTTTATATTACCAATATAGTTTTGGAACTTGAAACAGTACCTATATGGTAGATAATAGTGAGTAAAAATGGAATGTAGGTAACCTACAAGGATATAGTGAGGTCCACTTTATAATGGCAGTGGATAAAGATAGAAGAAGAGCGTTGAATGTTCTCTGCCTTAATTAATTATATTTCTAAATTGTTAAAAACAGATTTGGCATCGTTGCGGAGCTAGAAAAGGATAGTACTACCTGCTTTGTCGAATGATAGACAAGGTTAGCAACATCAAAGTTAATCGAATACTGTCATTATAACGTGGACCTCACTATAGTATATAGTATCCTTAAATATACATTATACTATTCTTGTCTATCATTCCTTTTACCAAAAAGGGGCAGTGTTAAGTTACGGCCTACTCTTGCTTTCCTACAGGGGGCAGTGTTAATGCCGTAACGATATTTTCTTTTACCTGAAAAGGGCAGTGTTAAGTTACGGCCTTTCTTTCCTTTTACCTGAAAAGGGCAGTGTTAAGTTACGGCCCATCTTTCCTTTTACCTAAAAAGGGCAGTGTTAAGTTACGGCCTATCTTTCCTTTTACCTAAAAGGCGCAGTGTTGAGTTACGGCCTTTCTTTCCTTTTACCTAAAAAGGGCAGTGTTGAGTTACGACCTATCATTCTTTTTACCAAAAAGGGGCAGTGTTAAGTTACGGCCTACTCTTCCTTTCCTACAGGGGGCAGTGTTGAGTCACGGCCTATCTTTCCTTTTACCTAAAAAGGGCAGTGTTAAGTCATGGCCTATCCTTCCGGGAAGAATGAAGTGTAGTACAATGAAATCTGAGCATTGTCAAAAGTTATGTGTTTGAAATTTTGATCCTTGAGGTGTCCTTATGCGCACCTATCCACTAGGAAATACTGAAATGAAGTGCATCAAACGGGTGATTCTCATATAACTTAATTTCATGAACTTATATCATTGTGCGAAATATTAATGTGAGGGCAATGTAGTTGGTGATGATGGTTGAAACTGAATATTGCCCATATGTGCTCCAGGCAGAACCACTGGGAAGCGAAAAGTTTTGCGATCATCTTGTTTTCGAGGTGTTTGCCTGGGATTTCGATTTATTATTATTCGTTTCTGATTATAATAGTCCAAATGAAGAAATCTTCCAAGATGATGAAATCTTCCATGCGATATCTTCCAAGGTTTTAACCCTAAAATGACTATGGAGAACTTTTTCTAGTACATTTAGTATATACATTGTACTAAAATTTTATAAAAATTATACACGTAAAATTCTAACCTTATCTTGGACTTTGTCACCTATAAATTTGGGAGAAAAATAGCACAAGGACTACCTTATTATTTTATCTTCTAATGTTATTGCATTAGTCTCATTTGCATTGTAATTGTAAATTTGCGCCCGGACTAATGTGAGTTGTCACCAATAATTATCATTATAGCTTTGGGTCTCTTTCAGATTGGTCTCAATCCATTTCAAAAGAAAAACCTAGAAAAATCGAAATACTAAAGATTCCTTTGTTATTTGTATACTTCAGGACTGAATATCAAGTGTAAATCTTGATAGAATAAATTTGAATTTGAAATACTAATATAACCCTTAGCGTTTTAAAAATATAAACGTATATGATTTAATTTTCAGGTTTGGACCCGGATTAGTAATCTACTGGTTTGGCTGCACCGAGGATATAATTAAATCACCTGAAAACAGGTTTATTGTAAGAAACGATGTTCCCGAAAATCTTGTGTTCATGAATCCCAGCATTATCAAAGCGCCATCATTGCTCTAGTCATTCATCAAACTTCACTGTACAGAAAAACAAATTATTTTTATTAAAAAAGTAATTTTTGTGATTTAATTTCTTCAATTTCATGACCTCTTCCAATTATTTATTTGCTACTAATCTTGTGAGCAACATATTATGAAATCCATCCATATATTCACAGTCTCAACAAAATATATTTAATTTAATTTTTCTGCAAATTGATTATCAACATTTCCATTAATGATGTGATCATCAAAGTCATTAAAGAAAATTGAAACTTATTAGAATTTAAGGGTAGGTTTCCGAGTTCGGGATTTAGCTAAGCTCTAGACTTTAAACAGCTGGAGTCAGAAAATTGGCTTTCCGAAACGGGGCGTAGTGGTAGTCCGCCCCGTCCACGTTTAAATTAGATTTCGAAAAACTAGAAAATTGAAAACAAAATAAAATGAAGAAAAATAGGATAAAGTTTCAGCTATTTTGAATGATTTAGGAATGTTTCATTTCGTCAAGGAAAAAAGTTTCCAATTATAGAAATGAGAAAAAAGAATTATCACGAAAATTACCCATCACCCCATAAAAATTATCGCCCCATTTCGGAAAGCCAATTTTCTGACTCCAGCTGTTTAAAGTATACGGGGCGTAGTCGTAGTCCACCCCGTCCACATTCAAATTAATTTTTTAAATACTAGAAAATTGAACACAAAATAAAATGAATAAAAATTACATAAAAATTATAAGAAATATTTTGAATGATTTAGAAATGTTTCACTTCGTCAAGGAAAAAGGTTTCCAATTATAGAAATGAGAAAATAAGAATTATCATAAAAATTACCCATCACCCCATAAAAATTATCGCCCCATTTCGGAAAGCCAATTTTCTGACTCCAGATGTTTAAAGTCTAGAACTTAGCTAAATCCCGAGCTCGGAAACCGGCCCTAAATGTTGAAACAAGTAAAAATAATTACCTTTAATTGTAATCATAATTAATATTCCTTTAATCTTGCAGAATATGTGTAATTGAGGATGTGTTTTAGAAATTTACAGAAATAATTTTCAAGTTCCTAACACTGTAGGTACCTTGTAAGTGTTTATTGTTCTATGGTAGTATTAAGATACTTAACAGTGTTGGAATCAAACTCCAGTCTTTTCGGCTGTAATTTCAAAAATGTATAATTAATTATTATTGATGGGCTGATCATGTGTGTAATATTTGGTCGTACACAAACCTTACTAGTTTTGTCCTTGATGGAATACTACTACGTTTCTTAAAAGTGTTATTACTTTCAAGAAATCTACAACTTTTTATATAGATTAGCTAACGTAGAATAAATTCCATCCAATTCTACTCCTAATTATCATTGAGAACGTAAATATTAAATTTTTGCAGTATTTTACAAGATTACATGGATCATGGTAAAACATTGTGATGTATCGTTTGAGTAGGCCTTCCTAAGTTCTTACCCAATTCAAATAAAGAATTTCTATAATAACAGATAAATAAATCTGAACTAAACATCTTGTCACATCATTTTAATTGCTAAATTGTGAGTAAAAGATTAAATTTTTATTACTAAATGGAGAGTTTATTGCAAGAATATACATTGATAACACTAAAGAAAGTTTTCATCAGTTGGATACTTGAGTCGGAACGGCGGCCTGATGGTGCTCTCATCATAGTAGCGGTGATTCTTCTTGAACTTGTCACGCCTCGCTGGATCTCGCTTGCTGTTGGCTGGAGCCAGGTTTGGCATCAGACCTGTCAAGTGCAACAAAACCATTATTACTGGAGCATGTGGTAAAAGGCAGGGAATTTATTCATGCTCTATGCACAAAAAAATTATAAGTAGAAAACTGAGTAATTCTTGCAGTTAGTGATGATTTTGCTAAATGCACAAGCGCAAAAATAAGAAATTGTTGATTTGCAGTTTTAAGAAGGATTGTCGTTATCGTGGAAATGAGTTGAAAACATAAACTTCATTGCACTTCCTTGAAACTGTAAATTTTGTCTTCAAAACTTCTGAGATTTGAAAAAATCTAGTTTGCCATGGTTATGGCACAAGAGGGAAGAGTTCAGCTGTATATCAGTACCCGGCTCACAGACTGACACTTTTGGAAAAAGGACCATATTATTCGGGACTCAAGCTCTTCAATTGTCTGCCTGAAAGAATATATGTGGAAGTCATAGGCTAACAAATAACATTAATAAACGCGTCCTCATATTGAATAATTGAATAATATTCAATACATTCAGTAGTCTTCTAAAATATGAAATATCGGTACAACAAAAATAGCTATTTTTCTGATGTATTGGAAGGTTAAACATCGATTATATTTTACTGAAATATCGATATTTGGCTGCCATTCCTACTTGCAGTAAGGATTTTAACTTTTCGGATAGAACTGTCCGAAGAAGGTACTTCATTTGTTGCTTAGAACACCTCACAGTTGCGATAAGGCATTGTCGCTTGGGGAGCATCAGCGCACAGCTGCATGGAAATAATTCTACGAAGCAAGAAAAAATCCTTAAGAACCATCCAAACCAGAGATTCGCTGCAGCACTGTAGACCTCTATTCACTAAAAGCAAGTTGCTTACAGTGGTTTCAATCTACATACTTTAGTTCATTCATAGATACAGACCCAAATTAGAAAAGTGGTCAAAATGGACGAAGTTGCATTGGCATTCCGTAAAAAAGTCTTAACAAATATAAGCACACAATATTATGCATGATCATATTCCTTAAATATTCTTCAAGATAGCCTAAGTTTGAAAAACTCACAATTAACATTCCATAAGATACAGTATGGTAGGGAAGATGACTGTAGTGAAGTTATAAAGAGTTTTTGTGCCGACGTCTTGAAATGTGGAAAGCAAATTAATATAAATCGAGCGCATCCTTTAGGATCAAGAAGAGAAGGGGCGCCGATTATCGCTCACCTTCCAGCTGACGGTGACCTCGAGTGCATTCTAAAAAATACTAAAAGACTCAAAAACACACCGTTCATAGTGCATAGAGACTTCAGCCATGAAACGAGAAAGAAACGTGCGGCGTTACTAACTTTGAGAAGAGAAATCATTCGGGCGGTTGGTGCTGATACGAACATTCACCTGAACGTGGATCGATTGTATGTGGAAAAACAAGTTTTCACGTATTCAGGCAAAGATGGACTGAAAGCGGGAAGTCTAGATGGTATAGGAAAGCTGAGGGAAATGCTTCGCGTGGATTTAAAAGACAGTTTCCAGAAAATCATAGCAGGAGATCGGAACAAGGCAAACGCGGATGAAGTAGCAGACGAGAATGAGAACGAACATGTGGCTGGATAGGGAAGTGATGTCTGTCACGAGTCGAGTATAATTAGTGTAAATAGTTCTTCTGTAAATAATAATTGTCAGGATATAAAAGTTGTTGGGTATATCGTAGCTGGGATAAAAGGTAAGATGAAGGATCTAAATTTCATTAATTTCATCAAATCGTATGATGTATTCTGTGTATGTGAAACGTTTTTAGAACAGGCTAATAATATTTTATTTGAAAGAGATTTTCAGGAGTTTGATTTGCGTTTTGTTGCTGCAGTAAGAAGTAGTTTATTTGGAAGGGGAAGTGGAGGTTTGATTTATAGGTATAATAAAAGAAAGTTGAAGGGAAAAGCTGGTTTTAAAGTATTTAATGATTTCGAAGGTTTAGAAATTGATTTCCTTAACACAAGTGCTGTTATAATACCAGTCTATTTGAATTGTGCTGAGGATAGGTGGGATGGGGACTTATTAAATTTGTGGCAAAGATTAGAGATTTTAGAAAATAATTATAACAGTAGAAATTTTATTTTATTGGGAGATTTTAATTGTAGAGTAGGAAATAGCCAGGTCATACCGGAGGAATTATTAGATCCAGAATTTAGAGTTAAATGGGATCGAAGATCGAAAGACATGGTATTGAATCGTAGAGGTAAAATAATTTTGGACCTCTGTGAAAGATATGATCTAGTAATATTAAATGGGAGAACAACGAGTGGTGAATTTGGAGAATTTACGTTCACTAGAGGTTCAGGTGCTTCAATGATAGATTTGTGTTGTGTGTCTAGAGGTTTGCTCAAGGATATAAATGATTTTAAGGTGAAGCAAGAAATATTTTTTGATAATTTCCCCGTAGAAGTAGCAGTAAAAGTGAGTGAATTGCGAGTAAATGAAGATTATCTGCTGCCGCTGACGAGGTATGGTTGGAAAGGAAATGTAGAGCGACAGTATCAGGAGCGTGTAAGAAATCAATTAAACGAATCAGATTTGGATGATGTTACTGATGTTGAACGCGCCACGAATAGCATTCTTGGAATAATCAAGGAGAGTATGAATAGACAGCGAGAGAATAATAGGGTACCGGTAAATGGAAAATTTAAACAGGTGTGGTTTGACTGGGAGTGTGAAAGAGAGAGACTGAGGTGCTTCAAAATGTTGAATTTATTCAGGAGAAGCAATTCTGAGGTCACTAGGCGTACTTATACAGATTTGAAATATAACTATAAAATATTGTGCAAGAATAAAAAGAAAAAATATTATCACGATGCGGCAGTAAAATTGGCTAACGTAAGAGATTCTAAAAACTTTTGGGAGACGGTGAGGTTATTTAAATCATCAAGAAGATTAACAAGTAATGCTATAACATCGGAACAGTGGAATAGATTTTTTGAGCGACAGTTTACACCAGAGGCTCTGGGAGGTATTGATGTACTGGTGGGCCCTGTCAATAGGAGTGAAATTCTGGATGCGACTATAGGAAAGGATGAGTTAAAAGAAGCGCTCCGCAGATGTAAGGATGGGAAAGCACCGGGCACAGATGGAATACCGATAGAATTTTTTAAGAAAGCCCCCGATAAATTATTGAATACTGTTCTGTCGCTATTTAATCACATAATTAAGAGCGCAGACATACCTAGTTGTTTTAGTGAATCAGTAATTTTCCCTATATTCAAAAAAGGTGATTTATCGGATGTAGAGAACTATAGAGGGATATCTTTTGGGAACTCTATTGCTAAATTGTTTGCAGGGGTGTTGCTTGGAAGGCTGGAAAGGTGGGTTACCGTGAATAAGGTCTTATGTGAGTACCAGGCGGGCTTTAGGAAAGAGTATTCCACTTCTGACAATATCTTCAACCTAATCAGTATAATTAACTTGAAACTTCAAGGTAGAGGGAGAAAAATGTATTGTTTTTTCGTCGACTTGAAAGCCGCGTATGATAAAATTGATAGAATAGCACTCATTCAAAAATTATATATGATGGGTTTGTCAGACCAGTTTGTTAGGATTATTTCTAGTATGTATGAAGACACAAAAGCTAGAATCTGGTGTGGAAATAAGATGTCCGATTTTTTCGAGACCACATGTGGATTAAAGCAAGGCTGTTTGTTATACCCGTTGCTCTTCTCCTTGTTTATAAATGATTTGAGTGATAGTTTAAGAGAGGGAATCTGGTTGGATGAATTAAACGTCAAGGTTCTGCTGTGTGCGGATGATCTAGTTTTATTGGCCTCTACACCAAAAGCTTTGTAGAAAATGATTGATGATATTCAGTGTTATTGTGAGAAATGGGGGATGGTGATAAATAGAATGTTATCTAAAATAGTGGTGTTTAGGAAAGGAGGACGTGTGGCGGAACATGAGAGGTGGTACCTAGGTGGTGAGGAGATAGAGGTGGTGAACAAGTATAAATATTTGGGCGTTACTTTAACATCAAAGTTATCATTTGCCGAGCATATTAGGGAGCGGACGTCACTTGCAAAATTCGGAATGAATGGCGTATGGAGAAATTTCATTGGTAACAACATCATAGATATAAAGGTGAAGTGGAAAGTATACAGAGCAGTCGTAAGAACAGTGGCAACATATGGAGCTCAGGTGTGGGGTTTTAAAGGCTATGATATGTTAGAAACATTGCCAAGATTTTTCGCTAAGAAACTTTTCATGCTACCCCAGTCGACTCCCAATTACATAATGCATTTGGAACTAGATTTAGAACCAATTTTCATATTTATTGTAAAGTTGCATGTTGAATTTATTTTAAGAATAATAATAAAATTGCCCCGAGGAAGGCTACCTCGAGTATTAGCAGAGAAGATATTAAGAAGTAAGATTTCATGGTACAAAGAATAGAGGAGCTGGGACGAGGAATTCGGGTGCAATTTGATAAGATGTTTAAATGAAAAGAGTCATTGGAAGGTGGAGTTGAGCTGCTTGTGCGAAAGAATGAAACAGGAGATGAGAGATGAGTAGATACAAAAAGCGAACGAAGCACAGTTTCATGGGTTGTATAGACAGTTAGAGCGGCAAAACGATAACAGATCTTATCTTGAGTGTCTTTCCGATAGAAGGAAGATAAGCTTAATAATTAAAGCAAGGGGATCCCTTTCCCGCCTCAATTTTTCTCACGACAGAGACGAAATGCAGTGGCGATGCTCACTATGTAACACGGGCGACGTAGAGAATATGTTTCACTTTATGGGTGGGTGTCCAATATTGATTGATTGATTGATTGATTAGCTGCCTTTATTAAAAACCTAGGAGGGCGAAGTTAGGGCGCAGCCGGCCCTCTCTAACACTTAACCCTCCAATACAATTCTAAGTAAAACTAAAACACTGATATTGGGGGGTGCTCGTAAAAAATGGTTAGGAAAATTTAAACTTGCCGAACTAGAAGTGATTGAATGGCTAAATGGGAAAGACTGGAGAAAAATTATGGCATTTTTGGAAACAGCTCTAAAACTAAGAAATGATTTAATAATAGAATTTAATTATTAGTAGATACCGACTCCAGGCAGACAACCTTCATGGTTATGCCATAAATAGTGTCTTGTGGTTTTTTTTTATAAATTATGTAAATTTTTGGAATTTTTATTTTTTGTTATTTCTTAGTATGAATTACATTTTTTGTATGAATGATATTTTGTTTATAAATAATGACATTTTACTACTACAACTCCATAAAATACTAGAAAAATATATCATTGCAACATCATACTATTCAGTGACGGAAATTATTGAGGAGCACAAATTAATATGATTAACTAAGAGGATAGCGGCGCACGATACACACACTGCCAACCTGTCTATTCGACCACAGACGGCCCTGACAAGGAGATCGAAAGAAAACATGGACAAAGAAATACTTCATCTTGATTAATTACTTTTTAGACTATCAACGGATGCAAAGTCAAAACTCGATAAGACGAATTTCAAGGGAACGTGCAAAAATAATCTCAAATATAATCATGATAGAAGGCGTTAACGGTTGAAATCTAGCGCCGATCTGCCTTGCACGGGCCAATCTTGTTTAATATTAATTTAATCGGGTAATGGAAAGGAAACGAGGCCGCGCTACCTGTCCACTATGGGTATTGTCCAATCAAGGTTCTCCAACGCTCTACTACCATACTCTATTGTCCTCTGATTCCGCCTCATTATCCTCACTAATGGTCACTTCTCGTTTCTGGAAGGCACTTTGAGCTGGTAGCGACCACCAAATTATCTATTACTTTGCACTTTACATCTGTTACTTGTCTTCTTCTTCTCAGTCACTTGTATTTTACAATATTATTGAATCTAAATCAGTGATCAAGTACTTATATTGTATTAATCCCAATGATTCATTTGATTGAACTCAACTTGCTCACAAGCTGTATACAGACTAAGTTGTGTTACCGTACATACAATTCAATAATTATTGAAGGTACGATTTTTTGGAGTCCTTTTGAATTCTATTTGATTGAACATAATGTATATATAATGTGTTTAGTCTCATCAAGTAGACTATATAAATGGTCTTAGTTCGACTAAATTTGTACTTATCATCGATAGTAATGTGTGTTTATCCAATCACTGTAGGCTACCGCTGGTTTAAAGCTGAATGTGCCTTCAAGTAACCAGACTGGTCTACCAATATATTCCTCTGAATGTGAAATCTGTGACCCCTTAACAATAGGCCACGAAAATGTCGAAATTATTACAATAAGCGACCGCTGAAGGGTCACTAGAACTTCTACCTATCCATCCATTGTTTTCGGCGGCCCGTCTCGTTTCTAAAACCCATTTGATCCCCATTTCAAATAATTTCAAGGAAGCTCTCTAATCACATTCCTACACAAATATCTAAATCTTGAAAGGAACTTTGCTTTCAACTTACCAGCTTTCAAGGCCATTGTTACTAGTTTGGACATCCGTTTCTGTTGAGTTCTGCACAGCCCAGTGACTCGACGCGGTAGCATTCCTCCATCAGAGCGCATAAACTGACTCAGAAGCAGCACATCCTGTAATAATAAAGTTATTAGCCGCAATATCTTAAATACAGGGTAGGGAAGTTTTCACAGATTGATGTGAGGTACTAACTATCAAGTTACATTTTAACCAACATAAAATGCTAGCTTTATTAAACGGAAAAACCGGGAAACTGACAAACCATTGTTCAGAAAGAATTCAATATTGACAGTGGCTAATGATTTCACCAATAAATGTTGAAAAATTGAGACTAAATACATTGATAGTAGATGTGATGTTCAACTAGAACAATAGGTGATCTTGAAGCTGTAAGAATAACCAACTGTAAAGTAGAAATTTTCATTTTCCTACCGATTTCTTTTCGTGTCCTTACTCTTTCCGTATTCTCTAGACGTACTTAAAATTTAAGTATGTTGTAATTGAATGGTGTGTATTGACGTAGCCTTAGGACCCTATTAGCATAGCCACCTCTAATAAAAGGCCCTGGCCTACAATATTGCAACGTCGCAGAGTAAGCCTACAATCTAATACATGATTGGTGAAAAAGATCAGCTGGTATTTTTTTAAATCTTTTTCACCAATCATTAGATTCTAGGCCTACACTGTGACGTTGCAATTTTGTAGGCCGGGGCCATGTATTAGAGGTGGCTATGCTAATATATATTGGTGGTCAACTTTATGGAAATAGACCAATATTTATTTTACAAGGATGATTTGACAGTACGTTTCGTTGGGGATTCATTTTAAATGGAAAAACTACTCTTCTGTATTTCAAAATTTTTGTCAGCCATCTTGGATTCGCAATTTTTAATCCAATTTCATTTTTTTTAGATTGGAAGGTGGTCATATGATACAGAATTTCAAGAGAAAATGAATGGCGAAAATCACACATTGATATCTCAAACCGTTTCAAAGTTATTCACATTGAAATTTATTATAAATAAATCATAAAAAATGAAAAAATAATAAATTTGACTCTACTTCTGCATAAAAATGTACAAAGTGAAAAGTAAAAGAGTAACTGCAACAATAATCACACAAGTAATTATCCGTTACACTATAGGAAATACATTAAGAAAAAAAAGCTAATTTCTTACTCTACAAGAGCTAAAGTGAGAACTCGCTAACCTCGTTCAATAAATATAAGTTAAATTTAGTTTTTGTATGTACCATACAATGTTTATAAAAATATCAGGAGGATAAGCAATAAACTGGTTTATTAGAAAATACAGTAGAAACAGTACAGAAACAATACAGTAGAAAATACATCAATAGACTTTCTTCTGGAGCTACAATAGAATAATATAATGAGCAACTGCTCAAGGAAAAATGCACAAGATTAAAAAAAAAAAATAACTGGTAAATCACACAGAAACAAGTCATTACTGCATGCAAATGACCTTATGAGAGAGATCACATCCGCATACAGGAGCATTGGACAGAACAAGCAGAAGAGTAATTGAAATACTTTAAATTAAAATTAAGAAACTAAAATTAACTTATATTTATTGAACGAGGTTAGCGAGCTCTCACTCAATGCCAAAGTCGTCCGTCTGTTTGTTCTACAATAACTTAAGAAAGAATTGATCAATCAGCTTCAAATTTTAAACACATATTCTTCGAACCATTTTACAGGTCAAGTTCATTGGAAAACATAATTGACTCACTCCTTCGTGCTTTTTCAGGATAATAAAATAACATTGAAAGTCCATAAGAAAAGAAATTGTTGTGATTTACCATTTAGCCAGCTGGAATTAATTGCATGATATTTCTGTAATGTTTCTTCAACTGACTTAATTAAAATTGTGTCCAACTTCAACAGCCAGATATCCACGGTATGACTAATCTCATGTTAAAAGCCATTATTGACGTCATTGCCCAACCCTTGTCCGAGATTATCAACAAGTGTTTGAGGGCTGGAAATTTCCGAGATTTGTTGAAGACTGCGCGCACAGTAACTATTTACAAGAGAGTATATCCTAGCACCATGAATAGCTATAGACATATCTGTCATTCCAATTTTCGCCAAGGTCTTTGAAACAGTGATGAAGATACAGCTGGTGGAGTTCTTTGAGACTAATGTGCTTTTCTCTGATCTGCAGCATGGCTTCAGGAAGAATAAATCGACTGTGACAGCAGATTCTGAACTTGTCAGAAGGATCCAAGAAGCTTTTGAAGGAACATACTGCCTGTCTCTGACACTATGACTTGAGTAAAGCGTTTGACTGCGTATCCCATGAAATAGCGATTGGTAAGATTGAGCAATTTGGTGCTGCTGTGGTGCTGTTCTTTGGTGGTGCTGTTCTTCAGGCCCTCAAGTCTTATTTGAAGGATTGAAGGCAGATCATATAAATTGGAGGAGCGAATTCAAGGGTTCTGCGTACAAATCATGGAGTCCCAAAGGACTCGGTGTTTTCAAGTGGATACCATTTTGAAAGTATTCAGGATAACAATTTTGATTTGAAGGTTGAAGAAAATTTTTTCCTCTTCGAGATCCAATAAATTTCATCAATAATTGACTCATCATCGACATGTTACACGTAATTGAAAAGAAATAAATTTTGATTTTCCCATTTTTTCATTATTTTTCTGTTATCACCCACTAACTAGAGATTAATGCAGGAAAAACAAAGTAATTGGTATAGGATTGTAGTGAAATTTATTCTCTATAAAGCTCTGTAGTCTAAAATTTGTCTTCATCTACTCCGTTTGATTGAAAAACAAAACTCTGAAGAGAGGATAAATCTTCGGATTTCAGAACTATGTATGCTTTCTTTAACAAGCGGTGTAACAATGGGGAATCTTCGGTTTTAGGCTCTGTACAATGAATACTAACACCCTGCAAAAATTCAGCTTTCAATGAAATTTGCCCATCAATGTCTTTATTGACTGTGCTATTACTGTAAAAAACAGACTAAAGAATTATTTATGACTAGCAGGTAACCCGTGCTCCGCAAGGGCCTAATTAAAAACTTGACAAACTGAAAACTTGACCTACTAAAATATTTAAAAATTTTAAATAGGCCTATAAACATCCTCGGTAAATAATCTATATGCAAAATGTCAAGTTAATTAGTTCAGGAGTTCAGACGTGATTTTGCGTCATTCGTAAATTCCCTATCCTGTACGTGTATAAGCCAATAATTTATTATTTCCTTTATTATATTATAAATTCATCAGTTGTCGAGTGGATTATTATTAATTGCATGCAATAAATAACTCAAAGTAACATCGTAGTATTTTCTCTGAACTTTCTCTGCTTTTAACTCGTGCTGACCAGTTGAGAGCGTGTCATGTATAGGCATAGGCAATTGGCTTTTGGTGATAGTTGTTTACAACAGATGATTAGCATTATTGATAAGCCAACCCAAACAGCCATAAGCCGTTTTCACACCGATATCTCGCCGACACGACACTACAGGATAGAATTTACTTTGACAGTATTAGAGGAGGCTGTGGTTTATAAATGCGCGAGGTTTACTGTTCACAGAACTACTAGTTATAATGAGGTTCATACCTTTCTAAGAACAGAACTGCAACAAGGGAGCAGTGCTCTCTCTAGTAGCATATACCGAGGCTAAGGTTTTAGAGAGGCTATGATTATAGATAGACATGGGACAACATAGGTACTTGTATCTAGGTTTTTATGTACAATTTGATTTGAAAATCTACTCACAGTATGCTTGATGTCGACGTCAAGCCTACATATTGAGCATGCCTCAGGGTTCGAATCTGCTGGTGGGTCAAGAAGTAAGTTCACACGATCTGATGGCTTCAAAATTCCTTCAATTATTGTTTTCTTGTCATCCTTAGTAACTATTACTGAAAAAATCATATCACAAATTTTGAATTAGTATAAAATAATTGGTGAAGTATGCTTCTTAAAACTATGGCTAAAGTGCAATCGTTGGGCTACTGCTGTTATCTCAGTTATTATTGAAGATATGAACTCCTTTTTTATGAAAGTGGAGGAAACAATCAAGCGCACTAGCCTATTTTTATGCAATTTATTTCAATTTTATTATTAAAAATAGCTGTTTGAAAACTTATCTCATGTATATAGCGACGACTTTCAATTAAATTAATTCCAATTGTGGATCTGAAAAACTTTTGAATGCTATTAATATATAGGAACTTCTTAATTTATGCAATATTAAATCTTATGATTTCTTAAAAAAAATAAATTTTCTTCGTTATAATTGAGAATTAGAAGATTGACGTTACAATAATTGCATTATATATCTATATAGCCTACCGTATACAGAATGTTCTGAAAAAGGTGCTCATTAGTTAGGTCGTGATTCCTCACATCAAATGAAGAAAAAAACGTTCCAATTAACATAGGTCCGAAAATAGTTATACAGGGCAAAAGATTTCGTCTGAATTTCAGTTTCCCTGCTGAAATGAAGTCCTACTGGTATATGTTGGCTGTTAATTAAGATGGAAAATTTAGCTTACTTTAGGTCAAATGAACTGAAAAATTGATAAACCGTTTCCAGACCTCTAGCTACAGTAATTTTTAAGATATGTGACGAAATACGCGAAACTTGGTCCTGAAAAACAAGTTCCTTTGAGGTTTGAAGCAGATTTACTGTTAAATTTACAATAAACATAACATATTTTTTACAGAACTTGTAGAAAATTTAATTTTGAAGAGAAAGATGTAAAATAAGTCTATAATAGTCTTATACCTTTAAAAAAATAATTCTCAATTACATACAAAACGCATGAAAAATAGACAAAATCTGTATCACTTTATCAATGATGTCATGCCTTTATCAAAGATGTAAGAACATATATGTATTTGCATTGATTCAAAGCACATAACAACAATATATATTCAAGTTTATAAATCTGTACAAACTTATTGATATTTTGGAAAACAAGAACATAAGGTTGCGTATTTGAATTTGACCACTGCTAATGTTGAAGATTTGTCTATAATTATTATTATTATTATGTCTATGTTTATATCTACAAAAAAAAAATCTTTATAATTTGATTCAATGTTTGATAATATTTTGTAGAATATCAAAACCTTGGATGCTTTAATCAAAACATACAAAACTAACATAAATAAAAAAGTAAACAATTATAATAATTATAATATGTTACTTACTTTCTTTCACTCTGTTTACGACCGCAACGCTAAAACTTCGCCCATTATTTTTTGATAAAATTTGTTTCAATAAAACCAATCCTCCAGTTATTGGACGTAGCATTCTTAAGTGTTTATTTCTGAAATTCCAGTTTAATAATAATTCTAGTTTGTAAAATAATTAAACTTCTTTCTACAATAGAATAAAAATCATAACCTATATTATGAACGAGAACAGCTGAGAACTAAGAACTGTGAGAAGACTGAGAACAGCTGTTGTTCTGGTTGAGAACAGACAAACTAAGTCGGCGACAAGCTGGGTCATTTTTTCGAACAAAAATGTTCTCTCGATCAAAGACCTGGATAGATCGCGTCAACATGAGGAAAAAACACTGGTCAAACAGACTACACTTTACTTGATCATGATGGCAATGTTACAGATCACCATTTTCCTTGCAGATCACAAGTTAGTATCTTCATTAAAAAGACATATAAAATAATAAAAACGCGGTAATAGATTTTCATGAAATTTGACAGGTATGTTCCTTTTTTAATTAAGCGTCGACATAATATATATATATATATATATATATATATATATATATATATATATATATATATTATACAAGGTTTTTGTAAATTTTGCATTTCGAGGATAATATAAAAGGAAAAAGGAGACTCCTTCATACGCCAATATTAGAGTAAAGTTATGAAATGTATAGATATTTCAACAGAAAATACCACATCTAAATATAACTAGTAGTTCTGTGAACAGTAGACCTCACGCAGTATTCTTATCCACAAGTATCTGATTGAAACTATAGACCTTATGGAAATACAGCAATAGACTGGCTTCTCCACACATATGTGTAATCACTTGTCAGCTGATTTATGATGAATAATTCTATAGACTGATTTTTACTCCAATATTGGCATATGAAGGAGGCTCCTTTTTCCTTTTATATTATCCTTGAAATGCAAAATTTTCAGCATTTACACAAACTTTGAACTATCATTACAACGTTTGCTGTCCTATTAAAAAAATCCTAGTTAGTGGAGGAAACATTAAAAATAAATGGATCACTGATGATCTCTTGAAGTTGCGGGATGATTTAAAAGCTGCATACAAACGCATGATGGAAAGTAGAGACTATGCAAAGGAGCAACACTATATGAATTTGAAGAGGTTCTATATAAATGAGGTTAAAATAGCTAAGGGTAAATCTATTGCAGATTCATTACGAGAGTCCAAAAATTTAAATCGTTCAGTATGGAGGATAATAAATGAGGAGCGTGGTGCATTAAGAAAAAATGAGAACATTTACATAGGAAAAGTGGTGACTGATGAGGGAATTGTACTAACAGGAGGTTCTGAGGTCTCAAACTATTTAAATAAGTTTTTTCAGGAGGCTGGCACAAAGATTAATAACTCTGTACCTTTAAACAGTGTAAATTCCTCTCCATCTCATCCAGGTGACCAAGCAAACCCAATTAACAGGTTTATAGCTGCTCCTTTTTCAGAAGAAGAGGTGGATAGGATTGTGATTGGTTTGAAGGGAAAATGTCTACCGGTCTGGATGGAATGTCGACAATGGTAATCAAGTATTGTAAGGAGAACTTATTAACTCCACTCACTTATCTAGTTAATGAGTCACTAAAGAATGGTGTGTTCCCCAATAAATTGAAGGAGGCAAAAATAGTACCTATCCACAAGGGTGGTGACAAAAATGAGGCAAACAATTTTAGACCGATCACTTTAGGAAATTCTGTTGGCAAGGTGTTTGAAAAATGCATGTTAATTCGTCTTGTTGAGCATCTTATGCAGAATGGAATATTGGCGCAGGAGCAGCATGGTTTTCAGAAGGATAAATCCACGAAGACGGCAATTGCATCTATGTTTGAGGACATAATTGACATGATGGACATGGGGAAAAAGACTGTTGGAGTTTTCCTGGATTTAAGCAAAGCTTTTGACTGTGTGGACCATGAAATCTTGATGAAGAAGTTGGAGAAAGTGGGTGTGAGAGGTATTGAGCTAGAGTGGTTCAGGTCCTATCTCCTGAATAGGTCTCAAGTTGTTGAGATTTCAAGGGTGGAAGATGGGCAGTTGATAAAACATTTATCGAATAGTCTATCAGTAAATGCAGGTGTCCCACAAGGAAGTATCCTTGGACCATTGTTGTTTCTTTTGTATGTGAATGACATACCACAGGTTATATCACAGGGTAGAGTTCTATTATATGCTGACGACACTTCCTACATTTGTGGATCACAAGATGTGAATGTTTTAGAAATTGACACTTTTTTAAACATAAATGCCATAGCCAATAACTTCAACAACTTAAGCTTGGAATAAATGAATCGAAATCACAATACTTACAGTTTAGACATAAGAATAACTCTAGGCCAACACATAATATTAATGTCCAAGTAAATAATACAAATGTTGACAAGCCTCTTTTTGTTAAGTTCCTAGGGGTAGCTTTAGACCAGTATTTATCATGGGATTACTATATTGATCAGCTTTGTAATAGAATCTCCTCAGGTGTTTTTGCACTCAGACAGATTAGAAGGTTAAATGATTCCAAACTGACAATGGCAGTCTTCCATTCCCTAATTATGTCACATATTCGCTATGCCATTGTTGTTTGGGGTGGGTCCTGTCAGAATTTGGAGAGAGTTTTCAGGCTGCAGAAAAAAGCTATACGGTCAATAAAAGGAATTCGAATCTTGCAGGAATCATTTCAAGGAGCTAGGCATTATCACCGTTCCCTCGCTTTACATTTATGAGGTGATTATGTACTTCAGGAGAAATAAGGCTTCGGCTAGAAATAGTGATTCCCACAGGTATCAAACCAGAAATAGAGGAGACTTTGCTTCCATGTACCATAGGACAGCTCTTTTTGAAAAGAAGCCAACATATATGGGTCTTAAATTTTTTAGAAAGCTTCATGATGATATGAAAAACGTTGAAGATCTCAATTTATTCGGAAAGAAGTTAAAAGAGTTATTGATGGAAGGTGTATTTTATACCACACAGGAATATATGTTTAGGGAGGGGCCCTTTGTGTGTTGATATGTTTGTATGTGTGTGTATGTGTATGTATGTATGTATGTATGTATGTATATGAGTATGTGTCATGTGTATTTTTTCTTATTGAAAGTAATGTTTTCAAGCATTTTTTTTTTTTTGACAATTCTCATACTCTGTTAAGAGTCTCTGGGAAGATATTAAAAACAAACAAACAAACAAACAAACATAATTAAGCGTCGACATAATATGTATATATATACATTATATACAAGGTTTTTGTAAATTTTGCATTTCGACGATAATATAAAAGGAAAAAGGAGACTCCTTCATACGCCAATATTAGAGTAAAGTTATGAAATGTATAGATATTTCAACAGAAAATACCACATCTAAATATAACTAGTAGTTCTGTGAACAGTAGACCTCACGCAGTATTCTTATCCACAAGTATCTGATTGAAACTATAGACCTTATGGAAATACAGCAATAGACAGCTTCGGCAGCCTTCCTTTAAGGACAGAGCAGCTACATCTAGCTCTGCTATAAACAATAATTTACATTTAGCAGAGCTATATGTGGCAGAGCTATATGTAGCTAAATATAGCTCTGATTCTCTTTGATGTTTACCGAAAATTTTGGATAGCTCATTTTCTGCTATATAGCTGAGAAAAAAGCTTGAAACTGCTATATAGCCAGGCTATATAGCAGATCTCCAGTGTCACTTTTTGAACTTGTAGCAGAGCTATATAGCTGAGCTACATGTAGCTGTGTTATGTAGCTCTGGTACATAGTGTAAACCTAGCTTAAGACACTGTTAGGAAGGAATTTGAATCTGGATCAATTTGATTAGGATAAGAGATGTATTCAGATGTTTTCTGATCATGCACTAATGAAGGTGACTTCTCACCAAAACTCTTACAATAAGAAGTTTAAATTGTTGTTACCAAGTGAAGAATATACCACTACCTGCAGGTCATTATGCAAACTATTTTAGAATAAGGAATTTTGTGGTTGTAGTTGACAAAACTCTCACCTGGGGCACTGATGACAACTGTTTGAATGTTCCTATTTCGGAACTAAAGGTGCATTTTAGTTTTAGTTTATGCGTAAATTTCCACAGTCGACGAAGGCAAGCATTGGGGTCATTCAGCGGGGGCTGCTGATGTCCTGAGACTGCAAAAGAAGGCTGTAAGAATTTTAACAGGCAGCGATCATCTTGCCCACTGCAAGCCCATCTTTGCTCGCCTTGGTGTGCTGACGGTCTTCAGTCATTACATCCTCCTGGCCTTGGTGTATATCAAGAGGATACAGCATACTCTGGCTGCCCAAAGTGACGCTCAAAACCACAATACCGCGAGATGCTGGATGTCTTCAGGAGACGTCTCTACCATTCACAGGCCAGCTATAGGGTTTCTGCACTGAAATTCTTCAACCAGCTGCCTCCTGGTGTCAAGCAGTTGGATGAGGCTGCCTTCAAGAGAACCGTCAGGAAGCTGATTTGTGATAAAGCATATTATAGCGTGAATGAATTTATGAGTGATGATCTGAATTTTTTCTAAAAAGTGGTCACTGTTTTATCTGCCATCTGAATAGTTTTTGTGTTATTGTGTATATTGAAATCGAGCTTCATGATGCTATCGATCCCACAAGTGTGGGTAATGGATAAAGCAGAAGGTATTAAAGGTATTGTTGACATTCATATTATCCAAATTTCAAGTGTGCTAAAACAGCTGATCAAATAACTTTCCATTATTTGTGTTTATTATTCAATAATAAAAACATTTCTAATAATATCAATATATTGCTATTTGAAAGTATAAAAACGTATAAACTCGAGATCCCCCATTAAAGCATAATTGGACATATTATTTTAGGTTATGTAGACATAGTTAAATGTACACAATGTAAGATCCTCACCCTGTCGTTGTCGCCGACAGCATTCATGCATAAACGAAAACCACAGAGAAGAGAAGAGTAATGTTCTCCTACTTCTCTTACTTATATTACAAGTAAGTGTAATGTAAAAGTAATGTTCTCCTACTTTGTGCGAAAATCCAGCTTAATAAACATATGATCTCTTCAAAGTATAGTATGCTGTAATAAAAATAACATTTTTTTCTTGTTCTGCAAACAGCTGTTTAGCGTCTTGATTTAATGCTTGGAAAACAGCTGCTATTGAGGAAGTCTGACAAAAAATATCGTTTGCACCAGGGGGAAAGATGTGTTTTCGCCCCACTGGGATGTAATAAGCTGGTTTTCGTGCCTCATATGGAGGCCGAAAGTGATTGTTTTCTGACCAGGCCGGTAAAATTTTTATGGCCCTAGGGCTGTAAAATTACCTTGAAGTCAGCTGATTCTGATTTGATGTGAATGTGTTTACAAAATAGTTTATGAATCAGAATCAGTTTATGCTTCTAGAATTGAACAAAGTATTTTGCAATAAGATACTATCATTCTATTTGGATAAATGAAATACAAATAAGATATTATAAACTATTCAAATTCAATTTTCAGAGTATAATAGAATCTAACCTCAAACCTGCGTTTAATCGTTTATCACGAAACCTGGTGGATAATTTTGGAACTACTTGGGAAATATCCATGGTGCTGAACGTTTTTACAAATAGTTTATGTAACGGAATCAGTTTATGCTTCTAGAATTGAATAAAGTATTCTGCAATAATATACTATCATTTTATTTGGATGAATGAAATACAGATAAGATATGAATATTATAAACTATTCAAATTCGATTTTCAGAGTAGGATAGAACTTGTAACCTAAACTTCCAAAGTCGATGACAACAAGCATTGTTGACGTTGACATTCAGATTGGCCAAATTTCAAGTGTGCTAAAACAGCTGATCAAAAACTTTTCATTATTTGTGTTCATTATTCTATAATTGAAACATTTATAATAATATAATCTTATTGTCATTTGAAATAATAAAAAAGTATAAACTCAACCTCCCACATAATTGAACATAATCTTTTAGGTTATTTAGACAAATCAGAATCAAAAATAAAAATACTTGGACAATTTCCTGATATTCAGATCACCTCAGATTTGCTAGAACTTTGCTTTCAGTTTTGCTTTCGGAAGTGCCTAATAAACAATTATTCTCATATATGTATATTGTTTTATTTTTCTGTGTGGCAAAAAATAGCATTCACACCATGGGCAAAAATGTGTTTCCAGCTCTCAATCTTTTCTAGTCCTCGGCCTACAGCCTCGGACTTGAAACCCGATTTCGAGCCGGAAAAGTCTGATTTTCGGCCCTAGGTGCGAAATATACTATTCCGGCTCTCAATCTTTTTGTCTTTCTTGAAAACCGATTTTGAGTCGAAAAAGGCTCATTTTCGGCCCTAGGTGCGAAATATACTATTTCGCCGCACTTGGATGTAATGAGCTGGTTTACGTGCGTCATATGGAGGCCGAAAGTGATTGTTTTCCGACCAGGCCGGTAAAACTTTACGGCCCTAGGGCTGTAAAATGACCTTGAATAACAGCTGATCGTGTCCGATCTCACAAAAATCATAGAGATAATCTTATAACGACTGTAATAATCTATATAATTATGTATCGTGAATCGCAGTATCATGTCTATAATATATTTTATGAATTACTGTTTCATAATTTAATATTTATTATTGTGTTTTTGATGTCAAACAATAGAATACGATGATATCTCCATAGCCTCAACAATATAATGTTGGCTGCATTGTCCATTGTCAGAAAGGTAAGTATTGCAAGTCTTTAAAAGTGAAGAATCAAATTTGAAATCAAAGTACAATAATTGTATCAATATTTAAAAGTGAGGTAGAGTAATAATTGTTTCTTTTTTATTATCGAATTCCACTTCTTAATGCAATACAATCAACAATAATAATAGGAAAATACAGCAGAGATCTAAAGTTTAAGGTAAGCCTACTGGTGAAACTCAGCTTGACAGAAAAATTCCTAGTAATTTTTCCGTAATTCATTATTAAAACTTTTAGATAATTTTTCTTCAATATCAAACCTTATAGAGAAAACAGAAGATTGAAATTTTAGGTTATGTTTTTGCTATTTTTCTAGTAAAAGAAGTTTAGTGTCTAACTGTCTACAATAATTTATGTAGCCTGTAGCCTACTTTATAAATTTTATAATTCAATTGTTCATTGAAAGTAGTGTTTAACTATGAAATTAGCATTCGCAAAGCCCATACTCATTGGTAGTGTTATTGGAACTGTCGTGGGTGGTTCGGTTCTACTCAAGTAAGTAAATACTTCATAGTAAAATAATTTATAATAAAATTTATGTTTCAATTGAAAACATTTTAATTCTTCTTATATCATTTCTATTTTATTTTCCATGACCCCAACGGGTCAAATAACAGAGTCTCAGATGCACTGTGTTTTCTTTCGCTTGTTAATTGGATGCATCGTCTCTTATGGGGTAAAATATACAAGCAAAATAGACGCACCCCTAAAAACATGCAATACAAAGACGCGCGAAATCAATTTAGTGACGCCCTTATAGTGAAGGCTTGAACTTAAAGTAATTGACAAGGACTGGGATTTCCAGATAGGCAGTCTCAAAAACTTCTGTCACATACATTTCAAAAACTGCTTTAATACTCATATTGTAGAGGTGGTCGATCTCGAAAAAGAGGCTTCTGATTGATTCTCACTCGTCTCCCCTAGTGAGTAGAGTAGCCTTTCAAGGAGTTTTTCTTGTACAATTGTGTAGAACCTAGAGTTTGGTTTGACTTTTATTTCCTTGGAAACTCTGTTGAAGAATTTTATAACCTGTTTTTGGAAGCTGTTGTGAGTTGTGAGCTCCAGCTAGTCTGTTGCAAGGTATCTAAAGCTGGGGTTTTGTTTGTGCGTAAATGCCGTCGTGGACCACGACAGGGTGAGGATCTCAGATTGGTTAGATTTCAATCTGTCTAAATAACCTAAAATAATATGTTCAGTTATGTTTTAATGGGGGAGGTTGAGTTTATACTTTTAAATGCCAATATGTTGATATTATTAGAAATGTTTTGGTTCTTGAATAATAAACACAAATAATGAAAAGTTATTTGAGCAGCTGCTTTAGCACACTTGAAATTTGGACAATATGAATGTCAACATTGCTTGTCATCGTCGACTGCGGAAGTTTTCGCACAAACGAAAATGTACCTTTAATTGGGCAGCATGTCTAGTATTGTATGCATGTATATCTTCTTTGTCGCAGTTCCTGGTTTTTCTTCAGGTGCATACTGGCTGTACAACGTGAAAATTCAAGACTCACGAAGAGCAGTGATCTCTGAAAAAGAAACTATCATCAGGGTTTTTTTCTGTTGGTACAGCACATCATAGATGGCCGGTTCATAGCCCCATAGCAGTAATCCACAGTTTATGTGGCTCTGGAATAGTGGGTGGTAGAGGTCTCGATGAGGCTGCTTTGGTCCAGGTGTCAGGTGTCTTAGTTTTCCGAGGAGGGATAATAGCCTACTTTCAAAAGTTTCCTTCACACCTGTTGAGCATGATGGTTCTAGCTCAACCTCCTGTCCATCCAGAAAAACCTAACAGCTCCACTGGTTCTTCTCTAGCTGTTTGCCTCTTCAATGAGCAGACTAGGATGCTCGTTTTATCTTCAATGAGGTCGAATTTGGTAGCTAGAAACCACAGCTTAGCCTCCTCAATGAGTCTGGCAGACTTTTCCCTCACTTGTTTGATGGTGGTGCTTCTAGAAATGAGTGAAATGCTTGTGAAGTCGTTCAAAAACAATATGAACAACAGGGGTCCCAGGACTGATTGTTGTGATACTCCATGCTCCAGAGCTTTCAATTTTGAAGTGGCACCACTCAGTTGGACACTTGCTTTTTGCCTTCAAGGTAAGATGCCACTGTCTCCAGGAATGTGTAACAAGAATCTTTCAAGTTTTTCTGCCAATAATTTGTGAGAGACGTAGTCAAAAGCTTTTCGAAGGCCATACAATGTGAGGGCACGGGAATCGTCAGCCTTGAAAGCACTCTGTCTGTCTATTGATGCCAGTAGAGCGCTTGTGGTGGATAGACCATTCCTGAAACCATGTTCTCATGAGGACAACTGTTTTCTTTGAAGAAGTTGGTCAACTGCATCTTCATCCCCGTTTCAAACACATTTGAAAAGCCCGGAACAATAGAGATTGGCCTGAAGTTCGCTGTATAACTAGATTCCCCTTATTAAATATTGGCAACTGTTTTGAGACTGTCTGGAAATATTCCAGCCTTGTTTATGGCGGCAACCATTGGTTCTGATATTTTATCTTTAGTTGCCTTCAGCACAAAAGTAGAAAGCCGATGGATATCCTGTAACCTGGAGTTTTTCAGCTTTGAAATGAAGTTGATAGCCCAGGTAGCGTCCACTGGCTTCTATGCCTCCAACCGCTGTTGCACCTGGCCAACATTAGTCATCAGATTTGAGTCATATTTTGACAATTCCACCAGTATATCATTAACTATACTGACAAAGTAGTTATTGAAGTCATCAGAGCTGAGTGGTAATTCCAGTGATGTTTTTCATGGACAATGGCTGTTGATGATATCTAAGGCTGCTTTACAGTTGTTATCAGATGATTTGATGATTCCTGATCCTATGTATTCTTCTTTGCCAGGCTAACATGAGTCCAGTAGTATTTTCTTACTCTCAGGTGCCGGTTGAATTACTTACTTTTTTCATAGTGAGCACAGTAGACCTATGTTTGTTGAACAGGGCTTTATGACGGTCTCTATATGCAGTAGGCCTACATACTGTCTAGTCTGCTTCAAGGACACTGATGGCAGTTATCAGATTTTCGTGCATAAATTACAATGAAACTTGAAATATACATATCGTGCTGCAGAACAATCAAGAGAAAGGACTCCTTCGCTATCTTTGCAATGCGACACTACAATGACGATCACGAATGACTTGTCAGTTGATGTAAGGAGGAGGTGCAGGGTAGTGCTTTTAAAAACGAAGTGGAGATCTAGCTAAATAGAAAAATATCTATTCATCTCAGTCAATGAATATTTTGATGCGCACAAGTATAGATTAACCTGTCATTTTTATTTTTTGACGCCATCTAACCAGTTCACTGGTCATGGATGTAGAAAGAGGAATGAAAGGAATTCTTATGAACTCATTTATGTAAGATGCAGCTTTTTGTTGCCGTAATTAATCTGCATCAAATTATTAGGTACCGCGCCATAAGGCTTGCATGGAATTTCGCATAAGCTTATATTCTATTACAAGAAATAGAATATTCTATTCAATATATAATTTGTACTCTATTAGTCTGCAGAAAGGTTTTTATCATGGTAAACTTAATCATAGGCACTATTTCACGCACGTATATTAAATTGAACTGCCAATCAAAAAAGTAATCTGCTTCCCTCATTGGTTCTTCTAGCGTTTAATCACCTGTTAATTTTAAATTAGGCCTACGTTCAACCAGGATATAATTAATTCCAGAGAATAAACAATATTTTTTCTGTTAATCAAGTTGGTATAGATTGTTCAATCACGAGAAAAAGCTTTTTGTCACAAGGCCGCTATCTATAAATCTGTAAATACAGTTGTCTATAACTAGTAATTTTGTGAACAGTAGACCTCACGCAGTATTTTCATCCACAAGTACCCGATTGAAACTATGGACCTTATGGAAATACAGCAATAGACTGGTTTCTCCACACATCTGTGTAATCACTTGTCAGCTGATTTATGATGAATAATTCTATAGTCTGATTTTTACTCTAATATTGGCATATGAAGGAGGCTCCTTTCTCCTTTTATATTATCCTTGAAATGCAAAATTTCCAAAAACCTTGTATATACATCGACGCGCAATTAAAAAAGGGGGGGCGCGACAGTCGAGACCGACGACATTCGAGGCCTACGACCGTAGAGGACTGTTTTACAGTCCTCTACGGTCGTAGGCCTCGACTGTCGGGAGTGTACGAAAATTAGAGTGGCCTCAACTGTCGCCTAACGCAGGCGACATTTGAGGCCACTTTTTCAGGAGTCCTCTCCCGTCGTAGGTCTCGACTGTCGGGGCTGTACAAAAATTAGAGTGGCCTCAACTGTCGCCTAACGCAGGCGACATTTGAGGCCACTTTTTCAGGAGTCCTCTACCGTAGCTGGCCTCGAATGTCGCTGGTCTCGACTGTCGGGCCTGTACAAAAATTAGAGACTCGCTTGCAGCAGGCGACAGTTGAGGACACATCCTACTGCGATTCCAGACAAAATACATTTTATAATGATTATAACTTCTGATTTGTTGAAAACTAAATAATTGCAACTTCCTTCATAAAAAAAGCATATGAACTTTGAAGGTAGATAGTGCTTATCCTTGAAGGATTTTCAGAACGATCATCTTTGTGAAGAATTAGAGCTTAATCAGTCAAGTATTTCAAGCGTGATGAGCTCACATACAAACAGACAGAAAGACAGACACCATCTCGTCTTATAGATGGATAGAAGGTAGATAAATATTTAGATTTCTCAATGAAGGAGGCATAATGCAGTAGTAATGGATTCCCATTACTTAAAAATATGTTTAGGGACCATCATCCAAGTACTGGAATGTATATGACTTGACCATCTTTGTTGACGAAACTCAATTGGAGGATGGAAAAATGCTGGTATCTTTTTTTTACATGCTGAACTTTCAAAGTTACACGAATTTAAAGTTATAAAGAATTTAAAAGTTACAAAATTAATAAGCTTCACAGAATAGAAAAAGGTTATATACAGTAGTATGATGCTTAGAGTAATGAACAAATTTACCTTTTTATATAATCTAGGAAGTTGATTTGAAAAACTGTTACATAAACATTCTTCCTTAGAATTATTTTTTACTGTGTTTTTGAGGGGGCGCGACAGTCGAGACCGACGTGTTTTACAGTCCTCTACGGTCGTAGGCCTCGACTGTCGGGAGTGTACGAAAATTAGAGTGGCCTCAACTGTCGCCTAACGCAGGCGACATTTGAGGCCACTTTTTCAGGAGTCCTCTGCCGTCGTAGGTCTCGACTGTCGGGGCTGTACAAAAATTAGAGTGGCCTCAACTGTCGCCTAACGCAGGCGACATTTGAGGCCACTTTTTCAGTCCTCTACCGTCGCTGGCCTCGAATGTCGCCGGTCTCTACCGTCGCTGGTCTCGACTGTCGCAGGACTCTTCTGTCGTTTGCCTCGTTTGACATCGACCCAAAAAAGGAACATACCTGTCAAACTTCATGAAAATCTATTACCGTGTTTCGCCGTAAATGCGCAACATATAAACTTTTAAACATTTAAACATTAAACATTAAACATTTAAACATTTAAACATTTAACATTTAAACATTAACATTTAAACATTTAAACATTTAAACATTTAAACATTTAAACATTTAAACATTTAAACATTTAAACATTTAAACATTTAAACATTTAAACATTTAAACATTTAAACATTTAAACATTTAAACTTTAAACATTTAAACATTTAAACATTTAAACATTTAAACATTAACATTTAAACATTTAAACATTAAACATTTAAAATTTAAACATTTAAACATTTAACATTTAAACACATTTAAACACATTTAAACACATTTAAACACATTTAAACACATTTAAACATTTAAAGATTTGAACATTTAAACATTAAGAGAAATGCTAAACCGTCGACTTGAATCTTAGACCTCACTTCGCTCGATCAATTAAGTTTCTTCTAATATTAAAGTCACGTCACGGACTTATAACGTGATCCCTGGACCAATTCATCCCTTCCACAGCATCAAGACGCTACTATGCATAGCCAAAACATCTGAGTTTTCGCCAGCTATTTGAAGCTTTGTACGCCGTAATTTTCTAGTGAGAAATATAGCAGGCTTATTTAAATTTTCGCCCACCCCCGCACCGAACAACTAGAAATCTCCTTATTAGACCATATCTATATAATATTTTCATTTGGGTATGTCCCTTTTTTAGTTATACGCATTTGAATTGAAGAAGCAGATTATGATTTAGTTGGTGACTGATAAATTATATCACCTAAAAAATTGAATCTAAAAAATTGACAAGGTTCTAAAACTATATTACCTGTAAAGTGGGAGCATTGGGAGAGACATCTTATTCTACCAAATGAGAAGCTCTAATAGACTGCTGTATAGAGCCCCAAAAGTCAATAAAGAGCTCCTTAGACACTCATTCTTGTATTTAGGGCCTGACATCTTCAACAAAATACCATATTACCTAAGGACATGCTCTTTTCCAACTTTTCTCTGCAAGGGAACTAAGAAATCGCTGTTTGAAATACACAATATTTGGCTTTTGAGAAATATATTAAGCTAAAATGGTAATAGATATGTGTTTTTGTTCCATTGTTTTCATTTCTAATTTCATTATGTTGCGCTGCTGGCAGTATTTATGTTATAACAATTATTATCCAGACTAGAATCAAACTATTATGTGTTGATTTAAAGAAATAGCTTAATTACCCACTGGCCACTCTTACTTGATGTAGTCGTCAGTTATTTTCCGAAAAATGTTTGTGAAATTATAATGTTTTTTGTGGTGGGAAAAAAATAATTTTTTATCTTGTTTTACAGAGAATATCTTGGTGGGGAGAAATATGAAACTAGTTTGGAGGCAAAAGGCAAAGTTGTGATAGTGACTGGAGCCAACACAGGCATTGGCCAGGCCACAGCCCTGCAGCTTGCTCAACTTAATGCCACTGTTGTAATGGCTTGTAGGGACAGTGACAAATGTGAACTGGTGAGCCAGTTGACCATTTCAATTATATTTTCCATTACAAATTTTTTTTTTAAATTAGAGAACATTTTTCATTCCACAATATCCAGAATGTATTGCTTTGTCTCATACAACGGAATAGAGGATTTAATTTTTAAGATTTCTAAGTTTTTGTTTCATAATTCTGTTGTTTTAACTCGATACAAAAATCATTATTGATTATTGAATTTATCTAATTCAGTAACAATATTCTCTATCAACATGATAAAATTAGTACAAAATTAATACTGAATTTATAAAATTAAAATGAAATAAATTTCCATTCTCAAAATAAATATTTAATTTAACTAAGATTTAACTAAGATGTTGAATGAAGCTAAATATGAATGACACATGTACGAAAACAAACAAACTCGTCCAATTCGTGTCTTGGCTAAAGAGCTTCATCCATCATGCGATCCAGAGGATATAAAGAACGATCTTCTAGGCAGAGGCTTTCAAATAATCAGTGCTGTCAACAAAATTAAAAAAGTGAAGAAGGATGGAAAAGAACACATTAGGCTACTAAACTTCCAATATTCATGTTAACATTCAAAAATATATATGAAATTAAACATATTTGCTATATGAAAGTGAAAATTGAATCAATTAGAAGCAATAAAATGATTCCGCAGTGTAAACGTTGTCAGCGGTTTGGTCATACTCAGGCATACTGTCAACATGAACCTGTGTGTGTGAAGTGTGCTGGAAAACACTGGACTATTTCATGTACCAAGGCTAAAGAAACCCCAGCCAAATGTTTCAATTGTGCTGAGGCTCACCCATCTAACTACAGAGGCTGTCTCATCGCTAAAGTACTTCAGAGAAGAAGAACTGAAAAAGACAACATAGTTAAAAGAAGTAGCGAAGTACCACATACAATCCAACAGAGAAACTTCACTTCAAAAAAGTACACTGAAGAAATATCCTATTCTCAAGTAACCAAACCCACTCCAAGCCTACAACAGGAGAGTCAACCAAAACAACAACAACCAGTTGATATTAATAAGGTTTTGCAGGAAATTTTAAACAGTTCAAATATTCTTTCTGGACGACTTGACAGCTTGGAAGGGAAGAGTAAGAGTATCGAGAAGGAAACTAGAAAATGAATATTGCAAGCCAACAAGATATTAGGATTGCTACCTGAAATGCCAATGAAATAAATAATAATAATTATTATTAGTGTATGGCAAACACATAGACACACACATACACACACATGAATTCACAAAAATTTGCAGGTCTTTGACCTTTGTCAGATTGAAGAAAAAAAATAAAACTATCTATCTAGGTTATAGAATACAAACAAAAATATATGACAAAGAAAAGTGAATATATGCACAAGGAAATAGGAAATAATCAAGTCAAACTTGAATGTCTAGGTTGGCTATGTAGGCTATTGCTTGTGGAGAAGCTGCTATAAAATCATCTGAACCGCCCTGATAGGCTCGAATAGCACAATGCGGGATGATATGATTCATTGTTTGTCTAGCCTCTCCACAATCACAATCAGGGGAGGGCAATCTACCCCAGTCACTAAGAGATGCTCTACATCTTCCGTGCCCAGTTCTAATCCTGTTGAGTGCTGTCCATGTTCGCCTTGGCAGATCAAACCCAGCCACACTCCTCCCAACAGAATACCTCAGACTAACACTGAGAGGCGCTCTATCCATCCACTCCTCCTCCCAGCTATCAGCAACAGAGAAATTCTCACGTTCTAGCTGCTCAGCCAAGCGCATGGGAGGGCTCCTTGACCTCAGCCTGTTACCGAGCTGCAGAAGATCTCTGTGGATTGGGAGTGCTCTGTCATTTTTTATCTTATTATACTCACGAACAAGAGCAAAAGATCTTCGCAGCCCTGGTAGAGCAATGTTGCTGAGAACTGGCAGCCAATATGTGGGGGTGGTTCTAATGGTCCCAGAAATAAGTCGCATGGAATTATTCAGCTGAGTGTTGACTCTATTCACATGGGCACTATTCATCCACACAACCGCACAGTATTCAGCTGTGGGGTATACTAGTCCTAGGGCAGAACAGCGCAAAATTGTTGCTGATGCTCCCCATGTTGTTCCACAGAGTTTTTGTGGAATATTATTCCTAGTTTTTAGTTTCTCAGCAACATTATGAAGGTGATTTTTGTAGGAAAGAGTGCGGTCAAGCGTAACACCAAGGTACTTTGAAAATAAATTATGCTGTAATTGCGTTTTTGTCAAACCTCACATCCAGTTTTACCCTAGCCTCCCCATTATTCAAGTGAAAACAGCACACCTCTGTTTTTTTTCATGTTAGGGTGTAGCCTCCACTTGTGGAAATAAACTGAGAGGGAAGATAGGTCTTCAGTGAGGCTCTCTGATGTTGTCTTCATACTCTTTTCTTGAGTGGCCACAGCAATGTCATCAGCATACATGAAGATCCTTGATGAAGATCCTTTTGTATGTTAGGAAGATCTGCTGAGTACAAGTTGAAAAGGAGCGGGGACAAGATTGAACCCTGTGGTAATCCATTATTCAGTACCTTTCTTCTGCTTAGCTTATCATCCATGAGCCCTCTGAAGCATCTGTTCTTTAGCATTTTTAGGCTTGGTAGAACATGTAGGAGTTTGAAAATGAGCCCATCTCTCCACACTGTATCATAAGCAGCACTCAGGTCCACAAAGGCAACAGATGTCTAAGGCTGCTGGCTGTTTGGATCATGCAGCGGAGGTAAGGAATGGACTGAAAGAGCTTAAAGCTATGGCTGTGGAGGACTTACATCTGTCCAGTGATTTCTCAGTAGAGGAGGTGGATGCTGCTCTTTGTAATACCAAGTGTGGAAAGGCACCTGGCTTTGATGGAATCCACCCAGAGTCTCTGTTGCATGCTGGAGGGAAGGTTAGGCTGTGGTTGTCACGCTTTTATACATAAATTCTGCAAACAGGAAATCTCCCAGCAGATTTCAAGGAGTCTAAAATAGTTTCAATTCTTTTCTTCTTCTTCTTCTATTGCACTGCTGAGTGTGAGTTACAAAGTGCTAGAGAGGCTTCTCTACAATAGGATTAGTAAAAGAATACTAGAGCATGTACCGATTGAACAGGCTGGATTTCGACCCAACCGGAGTTGTACAGACCAGGTTCTCTCTTTGACGACAAATATCGAGGCAGGCTTCCAAAAGGGATTGAAATAAATAATATCAATAATAATAGAAAACAAGAAATAGAAATATTTCTAAAGACACGGAATATAGATGTTTGCCTCATCTCTGAAACGCATTCAACTGAGCAGACTCACTTCAAAATCAATGGATATAATTTTTACGAAACTATTCATCCTCAAAATCAAGCAAGAGGTGGAAGTGCTGTAATAGTGAAGGAGAGTATTAAACACTATGAAGACTTTAGTATTCAAAGTGATGAAATACAGCTAACTGTAGTTGGAATAGAGTCCATCAACCAGAAAATACTTGTTGGAGCTGCATATTTTCCACCACGTCACAATTTAAAGAAAAATGATTATACAAATATTCTTCTTCAGCTTGGAGATAGATTCATAGTGGATGGAGATTTTAATGCCAAGCAAAAGGATTGGGGTTCAAGACTCACAACTACCAAAGGAAAAGAACTCAGAGAGACTATCCAGGAGCTGGGCTGCGAATTCCATTCAACAGGGACATCTACATATTGCCCAACAGATTTGAATAAAACTCCAGATCTTCTAGATCTCTTCATAACAAAGAGAATATCCAGTAATTTTATTGACCATTGAAGAGAGCTTTGACCTGGATTCGGATCATTCAGCTGTAGTTCTCACACTTAGTGATCGAATAATAAAGAAAGAAGACAGACCAATGTTAGTCAACAGGACAACAGACTGGGAAGCTTTTAAAGTGGAGTTAGAGAATGAAATCAACTTGAATATTCCACTTAGAACAGCTGAGCAGTTAGATGAAGCAGCAGAAAATTTCATGTGGCAAATCCAGAAATCAGCCTGGAAAAACACCAGGAAAACAAAAAGATGCAATATTACCCCCTGAAGATTCGGCAACTTGTTTTAGAAAAACGAAGGGCAAGAAGAAGATGGCAACAAACTCGTGATCCTGCTGACAAGAATATCTTGAATAACAAAACACAACAATTGAGAAGAGAGATAAGGAAACTAACTGAGGAATCCATTAATAACTACCTTTAAAATTTGACAGCTGATGCCAGTACAGATCATTCATTATGGAAAGCAACAAAAAGAATTAAGCGACCAATATTACAATCCCCTCCAATTGGAAAACCAGATGGTACTTGGGCAAGAAACAACAGAGAAAAAGCAGATATATTTGCTTATCATCTGGAAGAAATCTTTCAGCCAAACAACATTCCATCTGAAATTGATCCTGAAGAAAATATTATAGATGATTTAGATACAGAGATAGATCTAGTTTCTATAAATGAGGTTCAAGAAGAAATAAAATATAATCTGAATACCAAAAAAGCACCTGGATTTGATCTGATTACAGGTGAAAACATGAAGAAATTTCCAAGGAAAGGTATTGTCATGCTAACATATTTATTCAATGCATCACTCCGATTACAGCCTTTTCCTACAATTTGGAAGGTGGCAGAAACCATTATGTTGCAAAAGTCTGGGAAATGTCCCCAAGAAGCAAAATCGTACCGCCCAATATCTCTTCTACCTGTAATTTCAAAGTTTTTTTAGATATTGCTAATGAAGAGATTGACTCCCATCATAAGTAGCAGGAATCTGATACCAGCCCATCAATTTGGTTTCAGGCAGAAGCACTCAACCCTGGACCAAGTGAACTCATTAGAGAAAAATCTATATGCTCAGCAATCTTCCTTGATGTGGCACAGGCATTTGACAAAGTGTGGCATGAAGGACTAATTAGTAAACATAATAAAATTCTTCCCACTCAACTTGTAAAACTTTTAAAATTATGCGTCACCAACAGATTATTCAGAGTAAAACAAGGTGACGACGTCTCTGAATTGAAGGAAATAAGGGCTGGAGTTCCACAAGGTAGTGTTCTTGGACCAGTTCTTTATGTGCTGTAAACAAGCGATCTTCCTGAATTGGATGCAGTAACAATTGCTACTTATGCTGATGATACTGCAATACTGGCAGAAGGGAAACAGTACAAGAAGCAGCCACAAAACTACAGAATGCTAGCAACAAATTCAGTGACTGGACCAAAAAATGGAGAATTCGATTGAATGAAATGAAGTCCATTCATATCAACTTCACAAACAAAAATATCAATGATCCGATTCGAATAAATCTAAATGGGAATGTAGTACCACACAGCAAAATACCTTGGAATGACTCTTGACGCCAAGTTGAAATGGAAAGAGCATATCAAGATGAAAAGGAGCGAGCTGGGACTCAAATACAGTAAAATCTATTGGCTGTTGGGCCGACAATCACATCTCTCATTGCACAGCAAAATATTGATTTACAAACAAATTCTAAAACCTGTCTGGACGTATGGAATTCAGCTATGGGGCTTCTCTAGAACATCTAACATCAATAAGATTCACATCGAATGATAACATTATCATTCGAATGATAACATTTCAAAACAATGTATGCGGAACATGGTGAATGCGCCCTGGTACATAAGGAACAGCGATTTGCACCGAGATCTGCACATCCCCTATGTGACCAGTGAAATAAGACGATTGGCAGCCCATCATGAGTCACGTCCTCATCAACACGACAACACGGAAGTCATCCAACTACTAGACAGCACTGAACTCACAAGGAGGTTGAAGGGAACAAAGCTCTTCGAGTTGATGTAGTGCTAGTGAAGTGAAAAAAGTATATTAAATAGATTAAAGTAATATTAAAGTAAATCAAATAAATGTGTAGCGAAAGAATTTAAAGTAGAGAAATTATAGATTAGAACTGTAGGCTTCACTGGAATACTTAAGCAATAAAAAATAATAAGTTAGGATAAGAAATAAGAGAACAAAATTAATGGTTAGTCCTAGTGACTAGTTTTAATAGAATTAATAATAATAATAATATATATATAAATATGTATAATATATATATATATATATATGCAGGTTTAATTAAAATATTGGTAATTTTCCCCACAAAGAAACAGCTTGTGTGTGGGGAAATATATATTTATACATAACAGAAAACACTTACAGTTTCATAATATTAATTAAAACAGGAAACGTATGTGAAATTTGTCTAAGCAAAAGAGTGGACTGTATAAAGGGGTGAATTTGTAGGTTATGAAATTTAGTAAAGTAATCAGAGACTAACAAAATCCACATATAAATTTGAAAGGAGGAAAGATCCAATGTGCTTACATAATATGTTTTGAATGAAATCAAATTGGCATGTACAGCAAATGGTAACTCAGGATTGAGATTGAAATAAAAAATACCAAATGAAAGGTTGAATATAATCAAGTTTAATTAAAATGTTTGTAGTGCAAATAATAACTGAAAGAGCTCTGAGAAATTTAGAATGGTTGATTAAACCCAAATTAAACAACAGGCTTGATGAATAATGAACGTTACTGAATAGGCTATTGACAAATTACAATTAAAATGCTCAAATTGAAAAGTGCTCAAGTAACAAATACAAGAGTAATCAAAAATTGATGTAATTAAACTGATGTAATTACTGATGTAATTATTGATGTAATTAATTGAGTAATTAAACAAATGATGAACTATTACCAAAGTTCTACAATAAATTTAGAATGGATAAACTGAACAAACAGTAGTCACAAAGTTAAGCTAATAATCGATACAAAAGACAAGATCTGCAAAGGTGCAAGAATCAAGAGACTGAACTGACACAAAGGAAACTAAATAAGCATAATATTAGTGGAATACAAAGAAAAGAAAGGTTTTAATTGCTTGTTTGAATTTAAATAATTACCAGATAAAGGAGTAATGTTTAAACACTTTCAATACTTTGAAATATTTAAAGATTGATTTACACTAAGACAATATGAATTTGAAATCACGATATCAAGTGGGTACTTTATAGATAACCAAAATAATTGAATGAGTTTGAGACTATTTAAACCTTTAGAAATCAAAATGAAAATACATTAATATGGGAATTAATAATTGAAAAACAAATAACAATTATTCAAAATGAAGGTTACTAATTATTGTCAATTTTAATAACTAAAAGGATACAATCACCAATAGAAGATGAAAGCTTTAAAATTAGTGGAAAACACTCAATTAAAAAGATTCACTGAATATTGAGATAATATTGAATATAAGATTCACTGATAAATTAGGACAAGTCTGGGAAGATAAAGCAAATGTACTTTACACTCAAAATATCCAATTTAGAAGAGATAGCACAAGATCTATAACCAAAGTGTATATTTTGCTACAGAGTTGATGTGATGTGAAACTATCAATAATGTTAAATATAGGACTTAGCTCAGAAAGTTTGAAGTAGCAGCAGGTGGAGATGAGCACCAGCGTGTCCACGCAGGTGGTGCAGATCAGGAAGAGAACTTCAGACCAAGATTCTGGAGACCAGCAGGAATCCAGGACGACTCTAGGCTGACAACAGTGAACCCCTCACTGTTATAAGAAACCGATGAAACTCCGACGAGGACACTCCAAAGGCGATGGCGAGATTGAATCCGAACGTATGGTAGTAGCGTTACCAGATACAAGATGATGTGAAAGAAGAACTCAAATCTTCAATGAGTAGCATTGCAGAAGATCCAAATTGTAAGCTAGATGCGAGATCCAAAACATAAGATGAATTTGGATTGAACACTGAATGAATGAAGAAGTTTCAACACTGCAGGAAAGTTTCATGTACAATGCAAGCTGTGATGCACATGAAAACTTGGAATGAAGATAAAACAAAAACTAATGAATCAATTTTGAAACGGTGAACGGCGAGATGTATAGCGCAGATTGATTTGTCGAAATCAATGCTAACAGTGACCATACTTCCTAGAAATACTTGAAGTTTTGAAGAAACGTATGGGAACTTCGAAGAGTTAGTGCACAAGAGACAGAAACAAACAGGAAGAACGAAGTCACGTTTTAGGCTCGGAACCGTAAAAGCAAATGACTGCGTGACTCAAAAATACTGTTAACACATAACTGAACGATCACACTAATAAAATGAGAGACAATCAATTTGTAAAATATAATTGAAAATGATTACAAAAAGTGAATATGGATTATCATCTATAAAAATATCTAAAAGACAAAATTGACACAAAAACGAATCTACAAGCGGCCATGAAATCTCGACGGCATAACAGCTGATTGAGATCAACAACGTCTATCCTAAGAGCAAAATAAATAGGTAACCTAAAAAATGGAAAACGGTAAGTGAGATTTAACACACACGACACAGATAGATCAAAACCACTTAGAAACTTACATTATTTTCGGAAATTTTCGTTGGCTTTGCCAACCTTCCTCAAGCCGTCCTCAAGCCTTTGCATTCATAGGCCAAGGTTAAATAATAATTGTATACTTAATATGTTAAATACTAATAGACTGAAGTAAGTTCTGAAGCCCCTGACATGCCTCTTCTCCAGCAGCATGAACTTCAGTCAGCCCTCCATGATAGAAGTGTTGTGGACACTCAGATATCAGGTGGTTCATTGATTAAATTTGACCACATTGTCACAGAGGATCAGAGGTGTATCCCCATGCTGTCGTCAGCTCAGCACACCTTCCCACCTGCATCCTGAACCGGTTAAGGCCACACCACTCTCTACGTCTCAGATGGGTGCCAGGGACAATGTCATTAGGGTCATTCACAAGACTTCTGCTCCTAATCTCTTCCTGCAACAATCTCATTCTTCAGTCTCAGGCTCTTCAAGTCTTAAGTATCTTCTTGACTTGAGGTGCCTTGATGGAGTGTTAGCCAAATGTCTAAAGACTGGGAGACCCTCATGAATGAACTTGGTCATCTTCTCAAGCCTTCTGAGATCTGGAGGCATGAAATTACTTAGCACAGACAACCATTCAGTCTCTGTTGGTCTCAATGATCACTAATCTTCCTCACACAGAAACAGTCTGTGTGTGGGGAAATTATTACACCATACTGATCACAATCAATGTCAAGCCATGAAATCAGTCTTACATGTACAATAAGAGTATTATAAACTGATATAGTTTATAAGAGGAACATTACAAGATGTATATTTGTTTCAACGTTGAATAAAATTTTTCTTGTTTTAGGAGAGAGAAAAAATAGTGATGAATACGAAAAACAAATATGTGTATTGTAGAAAATGTGACCTGGCTTCTCAAGACTCCATAAGGCAATTTGTAGATAGATTTAATAAAGGTGAGTAAGAGAGTAAACTTATAAGTAATGCTTACATACAGTGCATGCTTGTTGAAGATGAGCTGGATATACTTTAGAAGTGCATCTGGTAGGATGTAAATGTACATTCTTTAAGAACTAAATTTCTTAATTCTTTAAGAACTGCGATGTTTTCACTTGTGATTTTTCATTCATTTACTAATTAAATGCAGCTATTATATTAATTGTCAAAATGAATTCTTATCATTGTGTCTGGAGCGCTTTCCAGTTCCATTCAACTAATTTTTAACATTATTCTCTACATGCATTTGCAGCTTGGATGCTTCACTTCTAAACACTTATACATCTATTACTATATTGGAAGAATGAAGGTTTGCTCTGATGCTTACCTTGTTAATGATAATAAAATATTTTCAACTATTGAGAAAAATATCATTGTGTGATTGATGCTATTTGAAACATCTTCAAAGAATGTTCGGAAATCTGTATGATGCTGCTTATATCTCGTACTATGTTACAAGTGATTATGTTTATATTGATAGATGAGCTATGAATCGATGGGTGATCAAATTGTGTGATTTTCAACATGAAAATGCATAAATTGTTTACAAACTTACATCATATATTACTGATACGTATTAGTTAATTATAGGTACTTATACGTAAAGTAATTATTTTGTTACTTGAATGCCATTTTTTTGTTTTAATTTTCATTTTGGAATCGGTTACAGAACACACAAAACTTGATATACTTGTAAATAATGCAGCAGTCATGAATTGCCCTAGAACATTAACCGAAGATGGAATAGAAACTCAGTTGGGAGTCAATCATATGGGACATTTCTTGCTAACAAATCTACTTCTTGATAAATTAAAAGTAAGTAACCTATCAAACATTTAAAAATATGTTATATGGAAGTAAGCTGTATCAACAGATGGCCTATAGAAATAGTTTGAAAATTTTCTCAGATTCATTTTAACAATACATATTTTTTTAATAATGTAAATTAATATCGGGGGACCGAGCTTCGCTCTGGAGTGTAAAAGCATAGATTTGTAACGAAATATTGAATTTATAGTTTATATTTATTTATTCATTTCCTCAGTCGTACAATTATTTTTACAGTTATATGAGGAGGCACAACAGGCTTATGCCCAAAACTGTCCCTTTTCAAATTTATACTACATTTCAAATCAAAATCTAGGTTAAGCTACTATCACTCATCAAAATAATAATTTATACACACTTCAAAAAACAAACACATAATAAATATTACTATGTTTGCTACAATATTTGTTAATATACTATGTACTATTCTATACTCACAGCATCTAGTTACTATTTTGGACTTTCTGAAGTAAACATGTTTTCTAAAAAAAAGAGAAATAAACAAAAATAAATTTTTCTGACTAAATATTATTCTTCTCGTGAGATAAGCTGAGGAATAACCCACACATGCACTCGTTCACTCACTTCCATTACGGTATCGACAGACGACAAAATTTCCAGCCGTTCTAAGGACGTATTTATCCTTTTAATGTCCTTCAGCGAGTTATACCAGGATTGAGACCTAGTGCAATCGAATTTTCATATCATAAACCTACTTTGTTCCAAATTTCGTGATAATCGTTAGAGCCGTTTTCGAGATCCGGTCACATACAGATATCCTATTATATTAAGCGAGCAATTTCTGTATTTATACAGGGTGTCCCACCAAGGTTGTAACAGCCGTTGACCATAGATTCTACTCTATATTTCTGACAAAAAATGTTCAGTAAACTTTTTTCCTATCAACCTTAGTTTTCGAGATATATCGATTTCTCGATATTTTCAGAATATGCCTACTTCCGGTTATTAAATACTCAATAACTTGAAAACTACTGGTCGAATTTCAATTTCAAGGGTATTTTTGGAAAGAGAAAAACATTTCAAACAAGATTAATGAAATTTTATCTGTTGTTAGACATTTTGTAGTTATTTATTCGGGCTTAAACTTGAAAAAAGGCTATTCTTCAAATTCAAATTTCAAACCTATTTTTCTCCGGGTAATTATAGTGGTTTCAATATTCAAAAACTTCTCCGTTTCATAAGCTTTCGAATGAGTATAAATTCGAAAAGGTAAGTTCCATGATAAAGTGTTCAAAACTGCTAACATCTGGAATGAACACCTTCAAATTGAGGAAATTCACAAATTCACAATGCATCAAGTGGTGATCCTAAACGGGTGAAATCACCTGATTTATCTGTTACAATATTTGTTAATATACTATGTACTATTCTATACTCACAGCATCTAGTTACTATTTTGGACTTTCTGAAGTAAACATGTTTTCTAAAAAAAAGAGAAATAAACAAAAATAAATTTTTCTGACTAAATATTATTCTTCTCGTGAGATAAGCTGAGGAATAACCCACACATGCACTCGTTCACTCACTTCCATTACAGTATCGACAGACGACAAAATTTCCAGCCGTTCTAAGGACGTATTTATCCTTTTAATGTCCTTCAGCGAGTTATACCAGGATTGAGACCTAGTGCAATCAAATTTTCATATCATAAACCCACTTTGTTCCAAATTTCGTGATAATCGTTAGAGCCGTTTTCGAGATCCGGTCACATACAGATATCCTATTATATTAAGCGAGCAATTTCTGTATTTATACAGGGTGTCCCACCAAGGTTGTAACAGCCGTTGACCATAGATTCCACTCGACATTTCTGACAAAAAATGTTCAGTAAACTTTTTCCTATCGACCTTAGTTTTCGAGATATATCGATTTTTCGATATTTTCAGAATATGCCTACTTCCGGTTATTAAATACTCAATAACTTGAAAACTACTGGTGGAATTTCATTTTCAAGTGTATTTTTGGAAAGAGAAAAACATTTCAAACAAGATTAATGTAATTTTATCTGTTGTTAGATATTTTTATTCGGGCTTAAAACTTGAAAAAAGGCTATTCTTCAAATTCAAAGTCAAATTTCAAACCTATTTTTCTCCGGGTAATTATAGTGGTTTCAATATTCAAAAACTTCTTCGTTTCTTAAGCTTTCGAATGAGTATAAATTCGAAAAGGTAAGTTCCATGATAAAGTGTTCAAAATGCTAACATCTGGAATGAACACCTTCAAATTGAGGAAATTCACAAATTCACAATGCATCAAGTGGTGATCCTAAACGGGTGAAATCACCTGATTTATCTGTTACAATATTCACAAGTTTTAATCAACATTTCAACATTCTACAATGATATAACTTTTTTAATAACTTGCATTATTTCCTGTACCATAAATCCCGAATAAAATAACATGAAGTGTATGTTTCAGCCAATTTTCAGTGTGCTTTCCAGTTAATTGGCATGATATGTACCGTATCAACTTTATCTAGTAGAGAAGTGTTCATGTTCATTATCATGAAATTTACCTTGATTGAGTACTTGATCATGTTATTGGTGTATGGAGAGTGTGGATGCAATTCAAGAGAGGCAGAGGGAGTATAGCCTACAGAAGACGTTTTCCTGACCGAAAACACCCATCTCATAACACGTTTTTAACATTGACAGATGGTAAGGGTCTAGGATCAGTTTCAGGGTGCGAAAGGCCCGTCTTGTTGGATCTTAGCACAAGATTGTGTTTCATACATTTTATTGACATATCACAGATAAAAGAACGTTCACAAGAGCTGGTGCTGTAAATTTCCACAATAAAAATAAAAATGAGTAATTTGAGTTGGAATGCGTGTACTATTGAATTTAAATAGATGGATTTGTAGTTGTATCGTAATTCTATGCATATTTGTGTTTTCTTTTTTATTTATAAATACAAAATCATCAATCGTAAATAAATTAATATAATATAATACTTGGCTATTAAAAGCAAGTTACAAATCTGTGATGAATGAAATCATTAATAGTTGGAATTGATTGACAGGCGTCCGCACCCAGTAGAATTATAACTCTCTGTGACTCAGTCTATCACAAGGGCGTGATCAACACTGAGGACTTGAACAGTGACAGAGAGTATGACGGTGAGAAAGCTTACTATCAGAGCAAACTGGCCAATATGTTATTCACACAAAAGTTATCTAGAGATCTCCAAGGTAGGCACTACAAACTTGATCATTCATATATTATGATGGAATTAATTCAATTAATTGCTATTTTCATATTCTGATATGTTATTTCAATTCAATTATAGTTGATCGGTGAATGCTTTGTTGACGTCCATGGTTGTCTTCGTTTAATTACATATCATGTTAATATTTATCAAATATTGTGTCTATTTGTATATATCTATGTATTTGCATATAAAGCTCCTCCATATCGCTTCTTTTGAATCCCTAGAAATCGGGTAAATTGTATATCGAATTTCAATTTGAGGATATAAAATGATTTATGCAATAAATCAATCCACCTTGAACCAATTTACCAATACATTGGTATTCTAGTTACATTGCCTTGAACTATTTCTTTTGACTTTCCACTGCATTCAGTAGAACAGCTGATGGAATATCAGCGGCATTTTGAGCGTGTTCTTCAGCCTGGGGGAATTCGCTGTAATTTTCATTATTGAGTATACTTGATGATAGATAATTTTTTAGCAGCCTGTAGAAATCCTTGAATTGGTTCTAACAATTTTATTTTGAATTTGAAATTGTTTTTTCAGGTAGTGGAGTAACTGTGAATAGTGTTGATCCCGGTACAGTAGACACAGAGCTATTGAGGCACACAAGCTTTGGCAAAAGTATGATTTCAATGTTTTTCGTGAAGCCGTTAATGTGGCCTTTCCTCAAATCGCCCAGGCAAGGAGGCCAGGCGGTTGTCTATGCCGCATTGGATCCTAATCTTCAAACAGTTACCGGAAAGTGTTTGAAGTAAGTCCAATTAGGCTAGTACTTACTAATCAGTGGTTTTAGGGAAATCACGGCCAGATTTAGTACTTGTGGGTTTTAGGCATGTTCTGTGATAGAGGACTTACAATACCACTCCCAAAACTAGTGCCAACTCTAACAATATTGTCAATTGTAGAATTATACCTACTTTTCTATCAATAAGCTTTTGATGATGTAAGTGAATACAACTTATATAGTTTTCAATATAATTGTGCGATTATTACAATTATTATGGTTATATGGCAATAATTGATGATTGTTCACATGACAATGAATATTGTTTATTGTTTTTGAAGGGCTGGATTCAAGGATCCAAAGGATCCAAGGATCCCGTGAGTTTGAAGGCAAGCAACTTCTGGAGTTGCATTGGGGTCCCTTTTAGTTGCCTCCTACGACAAGCAGAGATACTGTGGGTGAATTCTGGTTTTCAAAACATTCTTGAGTACGATTTTCGACTCAAAGCTCCCCCAACCCACAGGGGGCTGACAATGAATAAGTGTTTGCTCATCCAATGAACACGTAACATCTTATTATCAAGTGCCCCAACGGTAAAGTCTATTGTAGAACTATTTTTTACATAGTTTTCCAAGAAAATTGAATCAGGTTATTTTTCATCATTTGAGTTTTGATTAATGTAGCGGAAGCTCTTTATAATGAATAAACCGAACAAAAATTTGTCAACCAGTATTTATGTAGAATTTTTTACACTCGAGTAAAACTCGGAGGACCTCAACTGTGTACGGTGATGAGTGATGAGGGTATGAATGGTGGACGATTTCCCACCATTCGGTGCTCTATTGGCTCCTTCTGCTGGTGCGGAACGACTCTGAAGTCTAACTTATGTTTAAATGAATTATGCATGATATTTAGCATAGGAAAGAGATTGTTTGGTGTCAGGATCGAGAGTTAAAATCAGCACGACTTTTACTAGACCTTCCAACTCTGTGCTCAGAGGGCAACTGATTGGGAAATGAACCAGGTAGGCGCCTAACATGAGTGATAAGATGAGCTGCCGTAACAAAATTAATGCACAATAAATTACTGTGCAAAACATGAATTAAGTACATTTCGGCTACACTAGAGAACCAGTTTCTTGGCATAACCTGTCACAACTTTATCTGCAGCTGAACTCAGTGGCGGCTCTTCAGGGGCAGCAAGTAAAGCCGGTCGTACCAAGTTTTTAAAAATGAAAATATCAATTCAATTATCTAGTTGAAGAAGGAAAATAGTGCAATATGATTTCAAATAAATATTGGTTTACTTGATAAAATATTCTTATATTTATTTGCGATCTTAGAATGTAGTGTAAATACAGTGAAAAAATATCATACCGTACAATATTGCTGGTACATTACTGCTTGCTAGCAACACTGCGAATGCATCTTGCTGACAGCACTGTTCGAAAGATGACTATTGTATTGCAGCCGGGTACAGCCCAATGTCAGATCTGACTAGCTGGCAGCACCTATGGCTTGGTTGCCATGACAACGGCTTGCTCGCTTCATAGCTTCAGTGTGACTAGAAATGATGACTCATAGCCCAGGTACTGCCCGCTTATCGTAGGTTGCCTCTTGGCTGCCCTGGGTCTATCCTCATTATTATAGGTATTCGCTTAGGTCGGTCATCTTAGTAAACATTGAGGACGTTCTCTTTCCATAACTGTCCTATTTCCTTCTGTTGAGGTTATGTTAGATTGTTGGTGGCGACACCAACCACCACCAGTGGTGACTGATGCTGTTGTGTTCTTAAAGTTATGAGTGTGAATTGTATAACGTAAAACATGGAGCCTGAGAACGATTTAGTTTGCTTGTCAATTGAAACACCGTTTTCTAAGTGGAAAGAAAAGGACAGAAAAGATTTGTTAGCTGTCGAAAAGCCTCAACCAATTCTTCATACTCAAAAATTGGCCGATGGAAGTGGTGCTGACCGAAGACTTCCAGCAATCATGGTACACGAGTAACTCATGGTTATGGAGGAGCTTTTATTTAAATAGACTGTTTTGTTTCCGAATCGACAGACCACCAGTTTATATAATTTTTCTGATATACGAGTATGGTAATATATGAATTGATTCAGCCATCCTACTCAATATTGGGCTGTACCTACTTTTTCACCTTAGAGCCGCCACTGGCTGAACTGTGGCCTTCTGACTGTCAGCAATCATACAGTTTTGTTTTATGAAGTCAGAATTGTTGACAGTCAGCAGATAAAGACGAAAATAGTACTTTCTACTGATTGTTGACATTAATTCATTAGACAATAAATGTGGCAGGTTATGCCACGAAACCTAGTTCTTAATGAAGTGTCATATTATGAAATAACTTTGAATAAGTAGTAGTTTGATGAATTCTTCTCAGTTTCATCGACTGTTTAGAACTGGTAAGAGTGAACTTCTCAAATGTGTAACAAATTCAACTCAATTTCTATGATTTTCACAGCTATCAAAGTTGATTGCTGTGAATTGTTTTCAATGAAACCTTCAACATTGCTTGATTAAGAATTTTAGAGAATTGATAATGTTATACCTCTTAAATAACTATACCCCTATAGTTTTTCAAAACTGTTTTGAAACGGAGGATAGATTATTCATAGTTTATCAACTAAACTACTTTCATATTTTTTTTATTAATTAAGTAATTTGTGTTTTAGGTACAGGGGAGAATCTGAAATAGCACCAATTGCGTTGAACACTGAAATGAGTGAATGGCTGTGGCTAGTGAGTAGCAAATGGACTGACTTTCAGAATACAAATGATAAGGTTTCATGAAGCATGTTGATCGTTACATAATTTCAATAAAATAGTGAATTCAAGAGTTTGATGCCTCATTACAATGTGAGTTGCAACCGAAGATATGATCAAAAATGAAAAAAAAGTGGTTTATTCAAAGAACCATTTACACAAACAAAAAAAAAACCCTGTTTATGAAGGTACGTATCTTGATTAACTAAACGTAACTGATAAAATTATTTATTCATCAATTACATGTTGGCTGACAACGTAAAATACGTCGCTGATAACGTACAATAAGTGAATTTTTTTCTCAATATACAATCGAAATTTGACAATGTACGAGTGACGCTCGAACAATTGAAAATTGACATCTCACGATTGAGAGTTGTAGATGTTCATTCATTTATTGTATAAAACACTATAATCATAATACAATTATGACATTGGAGGAGAGACTAGGCTGAGCCTGTACTATTTCTCTCCATCAATAAAATGTTAATGTTGTCCAAAAGTTAAGGTTATATATACACACACTGCTTCGTCACTTGATTTTCGGTCCAGGAATAATGATTTGAAAATTTTGAATTTTGAAGGATGATGTTATACTCTAAATGAATCACAATGAATTAAAAACTTTAGAAATATTGCACTTATTTGAAAAATTTGAATACAAAATCAAAAACATACTCACTATCAGTTATTTACAGCTGATACATTAGAGAACTTGTAGAGAATTGGAGGAAGTACAAGATGGGACACCTACCAATTTATTCAACTTGTTCGATAAACGTATTTCTTTAATAGCTTTGAATGCAGACTTTGGTTGTAAATCAAATTATTATTATTAAAAAAAGCGGTTATCCTTATAGCTGCCATTTTGTTTTTTTCACTTAAAAATTTTTATCTCAAGAACGAAATGTTGTATTGATCTGAAATTTGGCATGAATATTTATGCTATAAAGACTCAACTATAAAAAATAAAAAAAAAAAATTTTCGTTGAAATTTTTCAAAATGGCGGCCATTTTAAATTTTTGATGGCGAATATCTCGAAAACCGTCCATTTTACAGAAAATTTACAAGAGACAAAAAAGTTAGCAAATTTTTTCACGATTCCAATGATACCTAATTTATTAAGATTGGTCGAAGAATAACAGAGAAATTAATTTTTTTCGTACTGCATGCATGACCACTTTTCACCATTTAAAGATCAATATTAATTTTTAATTCCAGATGTATTTAAGATGAAGCTTTGAAACTCGGTATGGCTCCATATGGGCAAACAGATGATTTTACAATGGTTTTCAGATGATAATGTTTGTCTTGTAAAAGTATTGTTGTTTCATTAAAAGTAAAGAACCAGATGTAGTGCTTCCTATTTCTTAGTCTCACGTTTCCTAGGTCTTATTTCTATCTTAAATTTCCAGTTTCAATATTTTCTTACGTTGCTTCTACACAAATATTTAATTATTGTAATGGAATTTAGTTCGCTGGAGTACACCGATATTCACTTCATGTATGGAGCAGCTCTTGGCAATGCGACCGAAGCAAGAAGAATGTATGCAGCTGCATTTCCAAACCGCCGTCTCCCTTCCGACAAGGTGTTCACAAGAACTCACAATCGGCTGAGAGAAGTTGGTTCATTTGAACGGAACAGGGTAATTGCTGGTAGGCCTCGAGCAGTTCGAAATGTTGCTTTTGAAGAGGAAGTATTGCAGAAATTCGATTTCAATCCTAGAACGAGTACGAGAGCAGTTGCAAAGCAAATCAATTCAAGTGCTTCTTCTGTGTGGCGTGTACTAAACAAGGAAAGACTTCACCCCTTCCGCTTTCAAAAAGTTCACTCATTGGTTGAACGCGACTATGAGCCAAGAGTAAACTGTGCCCGTTGGTTTCTTCAGCAAGACATTATCCAACCAAATTTTCTAGAAAATGTGTTATTTACCGATGAGTCCAGCTTTACAAGAGAAGGAATCTTCAACTCTCGCAACAGTCACGTCTGGGCCTTAGACAATCCTCATGAGGTCAAAGTGCGTGGTTATCAGCATAGATTTTCGCTGAATGTTTGGACGGGTATCTTAGGTAATCGCGTGATTGGACCATACATTCTTCCACGTACATTACTTTTTTAAGAGACATACTACCAGAACTTTTGGAAGATGTGCCTCTTGCAAACAGATATAATATTTGGTTTCAACATGATGGTGCCCCTGCTCATTTCGGAAATGTTGTTACGGACTTTCTGAACATGACCTATCGTCAGCGGTGGATTGGGCGGGGTGGACCAGTACCGTGACCCGCACGTTCACCTGACCTCAACCCTTTAGATTTTTTTTTCTGGGGCCATATGAAAGACCTTGTTTACAGCACGCCAGTAGAAAACGAAGAAGACCTTGTGGCAAGAGTGGTTGCTGCAGCAGGTGCCATTCAAGATGATGAAAATGCTTTTATAGCAGTTCGACGGTCCATGATTGAAAGGTGCAGACTGTGTAATCAAGTTGAAGGACGGCATTTTGAGCAATTGCTGCATTAGTATCAGTGAACCGATTTGAGTGAAATTGATATTTTTCAATGTAAAATAAAATTTGGAGGAAAGTTATTCTTGTATATTTCTGTAATAAGAACGGTTTTCATGAAATTATAAAAAAAATTAATATTGATCTTTAAATGGTGAAAAGTGGTCATGCATGCAGTACGAAAAAAATTAATTTCTCTGTTATTCTTCGACCAATCTTAATAAATTAGGTATCATTGGAATCGTGAAAAAATTTGCTAACTTTTTTGTCTCTTGTAAATTTTCTGTAAAATGGACGGTTTTCGAGATATTCGCCATCAAAAATTTAAAATGGCCGCCATTTTGAAAAATTTCAACGAAAAATTTTTTTTTATTTTTTATAGTTGAGTCTTTATAGCATAAATATTCATGCCAAATTTCAGATCAATACAACATTTCGTTCTTGAGATAAAAATTTTTAAGTGAAAAAAACAAAATGTCAGCTATAAGGATAACCGCTGAGTTTTGGACACTTCAAATATGACATTTGTAGTCTCCTAGCATCCAGGTACAATACCCTAAAATTCTCGACACTACTTCTGAAACACCCTGTATAATATAAATTAAGGAATTAACAAAGGAATAGTTCAAGTATGTAACATGATATAAATTATATCACAAAGGAATTACGGTGATCAGTGGTATTAAGGAATCACAGTTCATCTCTTGTGTATGTTGTTATTTTTTTGAGATCACTTGGTCGCCATTGCAGATTTTTCCAGAACTGTGCCCTCTTATCGATGGGCTTCTTATCCATCTTGATTTTTCCTCCTTCGATGTGATAGTATTCCATGTTATTTGCTGACGATGGAGTCCACTTCACAATCTTTGTTTTCGGTCTGTCGCGATAGTTCTCAGTTTCTTTTGGAGTTGGATTGCTGTTGAACAAGACAAGGTTGAAAGTGGAGTATAAAAGGCAAATACATTAGGATCCCTAAATTGTCCATTTCTAAAAATAAAATATATAGATCATGTATATTCCAACTGCATACTCATACTCTAGACTATACAATTACTACTGAATATGGCAACTTGATTTGTTTGAATAGTAAGAGTCCCCGTAGTTCCAGCATTACTCTTTTCATAAAATGTAATTTGGAAGTAGAAAAAAAACGAGAAACTTCAAGTTAGTCAAATAAACATGATAAGCTAGTCAAATAGAAATTGTGTTGACCTTCATACTTAATTGCTAAAGCTTATTGTTAATTGTGTTTGAAGGGACGGATTCAAGGATCCAAAGGTTCTAAGAACCCCACACGTCAACCGAAGCTTATTTTGTTCACTAGAAGTATGTTAGTTAGGCAAACCAATACATGTGTCCTTTACAAGATCCAGGAATTTTTCCCTATACTAACATTTCATTCATCACCTGGTTGCAATCCTTGTCGCAATCCAGTGTGATATGCTTGGCAGTCTCATCAGACTGATTAGTGAGTTCCACTCCTGGCCTTCTTTGTAGGTCCTTCCGCTGAGGAAGGAGCGGCCAAGTTGCCTCTAGGGCGCCCGGCCACACTTGTCTCAGCCTCTTGACCCACATTTGTGCCTGGTTTTTCACCCATCATTGGTCTCTTGGGTATTTCCTTTTTGCCCCTCCGAAACTTCGCAGGGGCCCACATTTGTGCCTGGAGTTTCGCCCATCTCTGGTCTCTTGGGTTTTTCTTTTTCCTCTTCGCAACTGCCCTGATGGGGCAGATCCCTTGGGTTTGAAGGCAAGGCAACTTGTGGAGTTGCCTTGAGGTCCATTTTAGTCGCCTCCTATGACAAGCATGGATACTGTGGCTGTGGCTTTTCAACACATTTTTGAGTACGATGATCGACTCAAAGCTCCCCCAACCCACAGGGGGCTGCTAAAGCTTGGTAAATTTATTGTAAATGATGTAGGCTATCACAAAATTAATAGGATTGTCAATCGAGATTGATTAAACCAAAATTATCATTGTTAATGGGAGGTAAAACCATGATCGCTACCACAATTTCCAATTGGACATTTCCAATTCATGTTTGGCATTCCTTATTCCTTGTTATGTGTATAGTGCCCTTATCTCATCTTCCATTGACATATTATGTAATATAATATAAATTAAGCAAGTATATATAATATAAATTAATATTAATATAATATTAATTAATATTAATATAATATAAATTAAGGTTCAAGTATGTAACATGATATAAATTATATCACAGAGGAATTACGGTTTAAGAATATTCTTTAATGACTTTGATACTCCCAATACGGAATCAATTGCTATATATGCCCTCTGGAATACCAAAATAACTTATCTTCAAGTTCTGTTATTCAACAACAATGTTTACTTTTGTGGCAAATATTATTTTCACCTTAATTTTACCTGAAACCCAGCTATCCTGAAATATTTCTCATAACTAGCTGAATCAAGATTGATGATTATAGTAGAATACAAGAATCTTACCCGAAAGTAGCAAAATTGGTGTAGAATGTCAACATCTCTTCTCTCATATTCTTGTCTGCAACGGAAAGCCCTTTTGTCCTATCCACAGCGGATTTCATTGGGAAAAGGAAATTCAGATCATCGCCATGATTAACACCTGAAATGTGAGAAAATGATAATCTATTAGTTGACAAAGGGTTAAGCTCAAAACTTTTTTTAAAAATTCGCAATATCTAAGAGTTGGTAATTACCCAGACAAAAGCTGAGCTCATGTAGAAATAATTCTAAAAAAAAACAAAACTTAATAATATCAAACTTTAATGGGATAGACACATTTTAAAGCTTTTTGAGCATTATTAAATTCGATTTTATTCTATTCATTTGTAACATGGTGTACAAATACTTGAAATGATTTTGTAGTATTCTATCCTATGCTGATCTGATATTAAAAAAAACTTCTGACATGAGATTGATATACAGGGTCACTCCCCAGAAAACCACCTAAAACGGTTTCCTGTAGTAAATCCCTTATTCACGATTAGGATCCTCCTCTCTTCATCAATCTTCTCAGTACTCACGCACAAGTCTAAAGTGAGAATCATCCTCAGAAGCACTAATATTGTGCCATGTTAACATACAAGTCGTTATTAATAAGAATAATTAATTCAATGTATATCGAAATAAAGTTTATCAGCATGAATAGAGTAATCCAATTCACGCCAACAACCTTCCACAATATTCTTCTATAAAAATAGTGACTAATCGCACAATGAAAAAATCAAGTGAATTAAACAAATTGCCTTTTGTATAAGTCAATAAAGTTCTTGGAAGCTACTCAATCCTAACAAATTTGAGTCTCAGGACCAGGTTTTACATTTCCAGCAGAACGTTATACTGAGAACTAGATGAGAATCATGGTTTCATAATTACCCAGGTACTCGGTCGAATTCGATAGTTTAAAGCTTGAACTGTATTCACTTGTGTGAGCGAACAGGTAGAGATAGACAGGCCCAGGTCCCTTGTGGAGTCTCACAAACGAGAAAGAGCATTGACTAACCCAGCAATCAGTGTACAACTGGCAAAGACAAAGTAACAGCTTCATATAAAGTCATCACAATTATTCTTATTGAATGTATCAAACATGTGTTTCAGGCAAAACAAATTGTTTCCATCACAAGTTAAAGGTACTGTCCTAGTACCTACCTAGCTTTCCACTAGAGAATATCATCAATTTGAAATATGCTTATCAATTACTAAATAAATAAATAATATTAACTGTCTCATTATTCCGGCTAGTTGTACGTAAATCCAATAATATTCAACCACCATGGAAATACATCATATAGCGGAACCAATGAATGAAACAATTGGGCTCAATGACGTAATTCTACGGAGGTTGAATTCAATTGTATTTTCGTGAAACTGGTCAATTAATTCAGTTCATGTGTCATTCAATAGTCAATAGGTACCGGTATCAAATTCAAATTTTTGAAAACTCTAATTGCGAGAATGAAGTTATAAGTTATCAGATTTCACTAATCAATGATTCCTTGAAAAGGACTTTTATCCTTTACAAATCAGTATCAAAATTAATATTACATTCAGCTAATGAAAAATTTATATTCAACAATGCTTTTTGATTGTTAAATTAAAAAATGGAATTTATGTTTATAGGTTTTCAAAAATAATAAAATTGAAAGGGCTAAATGTGAGCATAACATTGGTACTTCATGTAGTATGCAAATAAAAAATGAATCGTGATCTTACCACATAACAGTGTAAAACCGTTGTTTTTCTAAAATTGATTATTACTAGTGGTATTTGCAAAAACTAACTTCAGAAAAACGTTGAAACGGCAACGGTGGTTCACGGAATAGTATTCAGTAGTTGAGCTCACAAATTCGAATTCAGATACCACTCTAAATATTTGGATATTAATTATCGAACCCCTGCTTTTCAAAGTACATAAAATTACAATATATGCATATATCTGTCCGGACATACGAGAAAAAACAAAAAAAAAGACCAAAGCCGGCTGCCAATCCGAACATAACTTGTTGCTCGACTGCACCAGAAAACCACTCACAGCCGACGACAAGCATCAATCACAGAGGGCAGCACCATGCATTAACTGCTCGAACGCGCCAAGATTCAAATGGCCACAGCAATTACTATAGCATAAAATCTAATCTTGAACTTGTACTAGAGAGCATGTTTTTCGCTCATAAAAAGCATTAATAATCAACTAGTTATAACATCAAAATCGAATATTGCATTGAATTAGAAAACATTCAATACATTAATAAATAATCAATATTTAAAATTATGATAACTTTAAATTTTCTTACATCTCCTAAATCAGGTAGAACTTCTTTTGTGATATTTTTGCTTCCAAAGTAGAACTTTTTTATCTCGCTTGTAATTTGACTTGGATTCTTGGCAGTGTGGTCATACAGCAGAGAAATTGGAGCCAAATTATCAAAGTCATTGTTGAGGTCATCCAAATAGTTTTTCTGTCCTTCCTTACCAGACATGAACACTGAAAAAAATTCATTTATTTATGTAACAAACAACACTGATGTGAAAACATTGGTACTGTAGATAAAATGATAATAATTATGATTATAAGTCCAGAAATGAAGATTAGAAAAACAGGAGTCAAAACTTATTTTGTTGAACCTGTATGTTTGAAAACCCATATTATATATAATATTCAGGTCCATTTTCACACAAATTGATTTTCATTGAATACGACATTGAAGTCACATGAATCCTTGACTTATTTCATTTACCTTTCGTGATTGAATTAAGTATATTATAATAATCGTATAACATATTGATTCACCTTAAAGGTTGAACAATTTCTCAAATAATCAAATCTACACTTTAATGAAAAATCAGCATATTTATAGTGAAATACTAATGAGGAAGGAAGTAATCGTATATTCCCCAATTCAATATTATATCCTAACTTTTTGGCCTAATAGAATGAAGTTGAGCCCGAAATTTCAAAATGAGAATCTTTTTTTATTTCAATACCATAATAACAAAATGCAACTATTAATATTCTGTATATAATTTTTCGCCACACTGCACAGAAAGCAGCTGTTTTCCAGTCCCTACGTAGATCTGAAAGACATTGTTTGCAGACGACTCTCGTCTGACGTCAGAACACGTTTCTTTCCGGCCTAGGCCGGAAAGAGTACTCTTTCAGCCGCTAACATGGAACTAAGAAAGGTGATCAAAAAATAGCTGATCAAAAAACTTTTCATTATTTGTGTTCATTATTCAATAATTAAAACATTTATAATAATATCATCTTATTGTCATTTGAAAGAATAAAAACATAAACTCAACTAAGAAAGTATAAACTCAACCTCCCACATAATTGAACATCATCTTTTAGGTTATTTAGACAAATCAGAATAAAAAATAAAAATACTTGGACAATTTCCTGATATTCAGATTACCTCAGATGTGCTAGAGCTATCACCTTCCACTTCTGCTTTCGGAAGTGCTTAGTAAACAACTATTATTATAAACAACTATATATTGAGAATATATATATATATATATATATATACATATATATATATATATATATATATATTATATATATATATATATATATATATATATATATATATATATATATGTAAGAAGCTGGTTGCTCTACATTCACGCTTCTTCTTTCTAATCATATGAACCATATGACTTGTTAATATCTCTAATTGTTAATGTTGTTTATCAAACTAACAGCAGAGCTGATGAGAGAATCATTGAATGTTCATATTTGTACAGTTTAAGATTTATTGAGATTTATATTATAATTGACATTAAAATCGATTTTCTAAAGTAAATGAAAATCTTTCGTCAATTATTCATTTTAAGTAATATGTGCGAAGTAAGATCATTATAAATCGATTTTTTTGTTCAACATGCCGAAAAAAGTTAAGAGTGAATTTTCAATTGATATTGATAGGAAATTTGTTTTGGAAAAATTCTCGGGGAAAATTGGACAAAATGCAAAATTCTGGCTGGAAGATTTTGAGAAAGAATGTATCCGTTACAATATCCACAACGATGAAGAAAAAATAACATGTTTAAGACTATTTTTAGAAGGGAGTTCTGAAGATTGGTATACTTCCAAAAAATATAAATTAGGATTGAAAAATTGGAATTTGTGGTCAAAAACATTTCTCCAAACTTTTTCTAATAAAGGCTGGTCAAATGTGAGATATGCATATTCATTCAAATACATTGAAAATTTTGGATCTATGCTTGATTATGCTTTGAAGAAGGAACGATTATTGCTTGAATGTGAGAGAACTATGACAGATGAATCTAGAATCTCACATTGTTGTGGGACTACCAGTTCATATTCAGAATAGATTAGATAAGGAAAATATCGAGACCACAGAAGATCTGATGAATGAGATTCAAAAATATGATTCATTCACAAACTCAAACGGACATAGTCATATAAATAGCCAGAAAAAAGACTCAACCAAGATGGAAGAGATAAGAAGAAAGAAGACTCCTTGTTCTGTATGTACAGCCTTGGAAAACCAAATCGCTTTCATCCTGCAGAGATCTGTAGGAATAAAATAAAACAGTGAATTTCACAACCTGTGAGGAAAATACACTCGATGTTGATAACTCAAAAAAACTGAATAAGCCGGCGTGTAAGTTCATTCCATTGATTACAGTTAATGTACTAGTTGATAAAAAGAAGATTGTAAAAGGGGTTTATGACAGTGGCTCAAATATCACTCTAATAAATCAGAAAATTGTTGATGAGCTGAAGACAAAACTTATGAACGACCATAACCTTAACATTGCAATGATCTTTGATTTCTTCCAAATTGCAGGAATGCGCTCGTGGACAATTATGTTGTTAAATAAGTCTGTGATCCACTTTTTTGCTATGGGACCTTAACCTAACTTAACTTAACTGAACTTAACCTTAACCTTAACCAAAACCTTGATGCGGTTTATAAAGAAGGGTTCAAGCTGAAATTGGAAAAATGTAACTTTGCAAGGAGTTCAATTAAATATTTGGGACACATAATTGAAAATAACTCAGTCCGTCCACTCACTGACAATCTCAAAGCAATTGAAAAGAGACAAACAACCGAAAACCAAGAAGAATGTACGCCAGTCTAAGGGCAAAATAAATGTCTATTATAAATACATAGACGAGAATGCGGCAGTGAAAGTTCTAGAACCTTTACAGCACAATCTACTGAGGAAGGACATACCTGACATCTGGTCAGAGACATGTGATAAAGCTTTCCAAAACGTGAAGAAATATTTATGTTCTAGTCCCGTATTACAAATTTATGATTATGAAAAACCAGTATTCATTTTCACCGATGCCAGTGGAGAGGGATTTGGAGCTGTACTGAAACAACCAAAAGAAAATAATGAGCTTCATCCAGTAGCATATTTTTTAAAAAAACTGAGCCCTGCTCAAAAGAAGAAAAAAGCTATTTATCTGGAATGTATGGCTATAAAAGAGACAATTATGTATTGGCAATATTGGTTGATAGGACGGAAGTTTACAGTGATCACAGACCACAAACCATTGGAGAATCTCAGAGTGAAAGCACGAACCGATGAAGAATGGGAGATCTTGTATACTACTATCGCAATATGATTTCACATTGATATATAGCCCAGGAAAAGGAAATGTTGAAGCAGATACTTTATCAAGAAATCCAGTTTTAGAGCACTTTGAAGGAAATGAAGACATTTTAACAGTTGTGAATTTGATATCTATACAAGAAATAAAAGACGATCAAGAAAAAAACAAAGAAGCAATAATGAATAATAGGAATGTTGAATATAAAGAGGAAATATTCTACAAATGTATGAAAGGAAACAAAAGAATCTTCCTTTCTCAAGAAAAGGGTAAAGAATTGATTGAGAAAATTCATTTTCAACTAGGACATATCGGAACTCACCACACACTATTACACATACGTCCACATTACTACTTTTCCAACATGGATGAAATGGTCAAGCGCTATTGTGATTCGTGTCATATATGTAAGAAGAATAAAACAAGAAGAGGTCGCTCAATAGGATTACTTTCACAATTGGGTCCAGCTAGTGAACCGTATGAGATCATGTCGATAGATACTGTTGGAGGGTTGGTGGAAACAACTCAACAAAACGATACCTACACATATTGGTCGATCACTTCTCTAGATATGCATTCACTTCAAGCTCTAGCGGTCAAACTACTAAAGAATACATTCGTTTGCTAGATCCTATCTTACAAAACCATTCTGTCAAGATCCTATTAGCTGATCAATATGCGTCTATCAAATCAAAAAAGTTTAGAGATTACCTACTCGAAAAAGGTGTTACAATGGTTACAGCGGCTAAACCAGACATTGGTGAATCGTATTAGATGCAAAGTGAATAGTCCAGAAGGAAGAACGCAGACGTGGTCGAAAATAGCGGAAAGTTGCACATCAGAATACAACAAGACAATCCATAGCACTACTAAATTTACACCAAGATATCTGCTATTGGGAGAGGATTTGGAAATAATACCATCACAACTGAGGAAAAAACGAAACTTACAAATAGACAGAGAAGAAGCAATAAAAAATTCCAATTTAAACCACAAACGGAACAAACTGAGATGTGATAAGAACAGAAGAATATATGGTTTCAAGGAAAAAGAACTAGTGTATATAGAAAAAGGGAACAAGTTGAATAGAAATAAATTAGATGAAGTTAGAAGTGGACCGTTCCCCATTATAAGAAGAATATCAAACTCAATGTATGAAGTGGCCTGCGGAATCAATGGGAGTGAACCAATCATCTGTCACTCAAGCAAATTGACACCTTCGAGGAAGTTTCTCGTTCAAGGAGGGGAGATGTAAGAAGCTGGTTGCTCTACATTCACGCTTCTTCTTTCTAATCATATGAACCATATGACTTGTTAATAATTTACTAATGTTGTTTATCAAACTAACAGCAGAGCTGATGAGAGAATCATTGAATGTTCATATTTGTACAGTTTAAGATTTATTGAGATTTATATTATAATTGACATTAAAATCGATTTTCTAAAGTAAATGAAAATCTTTCGTCAATTATTCATTTTAAGTAATATGTGCGAAGTAAGATCATTATATATATATATAAGAATAATCGGCCTACGGCCTCGGACATGAAAACCGATTTCGAGCCGGAAAAATCTCATTTTCTGCTCTAGGTGCGAAATATACTATAGCTGGTGGTGGCCTGGTGGTGAGGGAGACGACATCTAACGACAATCTTCTAAATGAATTTTTAAATCTGATTGTTGTTAATAAAAACTCACTGGCTATCCTGAATGCAGATTCTTGAGATGTGAATCCCAGCATTGTTGGCAGTTTGGTAGGTGTCGTGTAGGGGTCAACGGTTAGAAAGGCATCCTTGACACCAACTGGCTCTATAACTGGTGTGAATGTGGTCAAAGGATCCATGTCCCATTCCTGAAAAAACAGTAACAAATGAATTTCTTAAAAATGGATCGACACAAAATTGTTAAAACCACAAATACTTTGGTAAAAGCAGTCTAATAATTTCATCTAAATATGCTAGCTTGTTTTCTTACTTATTGAAGCAAGAAGTAATCATTTTATTAGTCGTCAATATTTACAAAGAAATAAATAGACATCGTCAGGTTCTCATAGGATTGTTCTTAAACTTTTATAATAAGTTGTAAAATCCTTACATTTTTTGTAAATCACTTATATATGCTGTCTTGTTTTAAAGGGAAAGTTTCATTCCCATAATATTGCATTTACTTTAATCATTAGGTGGAGAAAATTCTATAAATTATAAATTCAACCAGTTTTCAGAGGTATTGTAGATTTCTTCCATGATAATACAATAATACAATGTTACGTATTTTTCTACTAGGAGTAAAAAGTAAATTCGTATGGCTTTTGTTGGTGGGGAGTCCCTTGCGGGAAGGTCCCACCGCCTGAATATATAATTTAAGCCGTCAATGGGCCTTACGACTGTCATACTTCAGCCGGGACCGACAGTTTAACGTGCTCATCCGATAACACGGGAGTGATCTGGTTAAAAAACTTTTGGTATTGAGAGGGTTTGAACCCGGGATCTCTGTGCTGCTACGCAAGCACTCTATCCACTAGACCACGGATCACTCCTTCTACTAGGATAGTTTCATTCATAAAAACCTTGAGGTTTTATGTTGTCTTGGTAGTTGTAAGTTGAGTTGAAATGATTCCTTCCTATTGAGTTTCATGATTTATTTAATTATCTGTATCTGAGAATTTGGTAAGATTGGCTTACATGTCAGATTGAATCATTTTCCAATGTTCTAATTTTCAATTTTCAAATTTTCATCATCAAGCTAGTTTTTATCATTGAAATCTTGATCATTGATAATCAGGTCAAGTTTTTTTCATTAAACTATAATAAATTAATCATAAGCTTGTACTTGAATCGGAATAAATACTTGTAAGGCAGTTTATCACGTGAGGAACTGTGCCAACAAAAATTATAATAGATGTCTGATGAAAGTGAGCAGCATTTATTATCCGAAAACATACTCTTCTGAATTAATTGGTAGAAATATCTATTAGTAAAGTGTTGAATTAAAAAAATAGATAGGTTAAATTAGTGTTTTAAAGATGAATTTGATGCGTTCATAGTTTTTAATTGTCAATAGATGGTCCAGGAAATATGCGATGTACGATGAATCACACAAAATCCCATATTCTTTCCATCTTCCATTTTAGGATGAATATCAGCTAAGGAAAATTAAACAAAAGTAAATTATTCTGTCATTCTTCAGTAATTAATGATGCGATATGAACAACTCTCTTTCATGAGGTGAATAATTTTTTCCCAACATTTTCCAGTTTCTTAATGGTAGGGGACTGATTTATTTGTATAGGTATTCTAAAGAATCATTATCTACAACTGGTACTAATCAACTACACTTCAACTCCAAACTACCGTATTAAGCATGATTGACCTGTTTATTAGGCTACAGCTGGTAACTTTAGATGCTAAATCATATTATCACAACATGATCTTGAATCATGATCATCTTTCCGTTCTACGGTAGCCGCTTGGCCGGCAAGTACGAAAACATAGGTCTGTAAAATGGATTAGCCCCCCTATTAAAATTTATGGTCAGAAACAATCCCCAATATGCACACAACATATTCCCTAAGTTTCATGCCGTTCAGTCAAGTAGTTCCTAAGTCTATAGGGAACAAACTAACACACAAACAGACATTCATTTTTATATATAGATGATTGTGCTCATAATTGTGGCTTCGATGACGTTGTTCATAATTTTTTTCACTGTAAGCCGAGTGCCATTACATAGACGTGTTTGGTTTATGTTCAATAACATAATGACTACTCAACCAACCATTAACTGCAGATTATGAGGTGGAAACCCAGTCAATTCCAGTGAATTCAAAAATTCAACCTGAGGCCGCACTGCTGGATGTTTAAACACAGAACAGTCATTTTGTTTTTAGTCGGGGCGTTTAGAATAAAATACATTGGCGGTCATGGAGCAGCACACACTCTTGTCTACTATCTACCGACAGGTGTTTTTTCTGAGCTGGTTTTTATTTCTGAGTGTGGCCAGCTCACAAATCTTCTCCGATAAGGATTACATGTAAACTTTGACGGACCGTAGGAAAGAGTCCTGAAGTCGGATTATAAATTTGATAGGCAATAAACCTGGTCCTGAACATAACGAAAACAACTAAAAAATCATCAAATTCGGTGCACACATAAAAAGGTTATTGAACGTCAAAATTTGAGGCTCGATTTTTATTTATATAGTATTCGTATAATGATCCAAGATGAATTTTACCTGTTTTTAACCATTAACTCTATAACATAAATGGATTGTTTATTAGAATTATTATTAATTGCTATTAAGTCCCTAATTGGTATTTTCACTATGGACATTGGGAACAGAGCCAGATAATATTATGAAAGTTCGAACCTGGGACTTTTTCCTTCATCTAACTGATTTCTAATTTTCGTGTAGTTGAGAAGTTGATATTGTGGTGATTATTCATATCAAATAAAAAGACTGAGAAATTGTCAAAACCACAAATCTGTCCCTTAATCTTTTTATTCAATATGATTTTTTCATGTATGTTTGCTTTGGAAGTATTCGTCAATAAAATGTCTATACAAGTATCATAACAACATTTGAGTAGTTTGTAACTACAAACAGATCCTTACTACAATAGCTCCACACCATTCTTCATCCGTTGATGCGGGCTCACATTCAGCCAATTAGTCCTTTATCATAGTAGACTACAATTTAAATAGGAAATATAAAATTGATCTCTTCCTTGACGTCACTTATTTTGTTATTCATGATCTTCCATATCATTTTCTATTGTCGGAAAAATGGATTCCTTTGCACCATTATCACACATCTACGATAACCCACACAACAACCGCTTTTCAATGGTATAGGCCTACTCGTAGAACCTGTTCCTTTTAGACCTCTACTCATAGAAATAGCCTACTGTATTTCTAAAATGATCTTCATCTTTAATAATACTTGATTGCATAATATGTGCATAAATTAATGAATGCATTAGCTAGGTACTCTAACCTATTTACTCATTCATTAATTATAATAAACAATTAGTTAGTCCTATGTAAAGTAGTGAAATAGTCTCAAACCTCTTGATTCCTGAAATGCATCTCTTTGTATGTTATTGAATAAGGCAATAGTTGATACACTGAGATTCACTTTATTGTCAGCACTAAACTGTCAGCATTATTAGCATCAATGTTCTTGCTCAACCAATTTTGACAGTTTAAAGTGCCTACATAACCTAATTTTGACTGTTTTTATCAAATTCAGGGAGAGAAACAGTTTTGGGTTTATCCTGTTTATTCTCTCCCAATCATTAATTTGATATTGTGATTGTGGAATTAAATAAATAAATTCACTCGTACCTGATACAACAACATAGAAGAAGTAGAATATTTTGTTTCTACATTCCTACTCCATTTGAGATAGATGATAGATAGATGTCATTGATGATAGAAAGAGAAGATAAGTAATTTGGAAGCATACCAGGAACTCGGTTTTAAGGTGTATGAGGAGGTAGGCGGGAATATTCCTGAGGCACTCGACGAGCAGAGCGGATGGCTCGGCCGGGCAGCCGACCAGTGTTGCCAACTTTCTGGTGCGCTTGGCAATGACGCCGGGGGCACTCAGCGCCCAAGGGCAGTGCGCGGTGCCGCTCATCGGTATGCCTCTGTGAAATAGACCTGCAACCATACGAGTACAACGTTAATAGAAACAATGCCAATATTAAAAGCTTACTCAAATTTTAATTAATTCCTTCTACAATCGGCCATCTCTAATGAAAATCGACCATACAAAACTTTAACCAAAATTTCAAGCAGTCTACTTTTCCATTGGTTTTTCTGTTATGCAACTTCAGTCAGAACCTCCAATCATTTTACTTATTAATAGATTCTGAGCATAGATGTCTCAATATCTATGTAATATAGACTGCTCAGTCATGGGAAAAATGTTGGAATTGGATCATTGTGTGGAGAATAATTGAGTTCTACATACGCATGCGCTTTGTTTCTCTCGCAATCTGTTTTGCACTATCCGGCAGTGCAGCCCACCTGACTTTCTCTTCACTATCCGACCTTTTTCTTGTGATAGATTTTGGAATCTATTTAAACACACTGTAACAAAAACTTCGCATTGCTCACCCATTCAAGACTACATGAATACTTGAGGGTGCCTATAGAGGCCACGTTTAGTGCCCCACTTGTTCAATGAAAACATCTACTATGGGAAATATTCTTAAATTCCAAATTTGAATACTGAACATTATGTTGTTATGATATCAAAGGCTGAAAAATTAAATATGATGACTAATGCCTAGTCCACATGTTGGTAAAGGTGCAATTCCTTACGAAAGCCAATGAAGGCCAGCGCTAACAAACCACCCATCCACACACTGGCGCTGGTCGAAATTGGCCTTGATTGGGCCAACATGTGGCTGCGACATCATATTGTTTTACCTTGACTGAGAGGCGAGACCATATGATAGTGCACACTCGCTCCACCCGCACTCTGCCCAAATATTGTCACCGAGTCAGGGTTGCCACCGAAAGCAGCAATATTCTCCTTCACCCATTTCAAAGCCAACGATTGATCTTTCAGGCCGAAATTCCCTGGCAATTCAACGTCTTCCGTACTGGCGAATCCTGTAATTCACAAAAATCTTTTTATAATCGATTTCCATTTCAATTTATCAAAATCAATTTCTGTCTGTACTGTTGCGGCTGACAAGTTAGTATCACCTCTCACTGAATAGGGTTGATTGCAGTCTGATTTCTTATTTTTTACTAACTTTATCTCAAATTCAGATTCTAAATTCTCAATTAGCTATTTATATTCAAATTCTTTTGGGTATTTGAATTTAAATCCCAAATAAAATAGGGTATTTAATTAAATACCCAGTTTTCTATAACACTCTGGTTTTATCAACAACTCAGAGTAAAATAATGCCAGTACCTATTCTGTTCACCAAAGTTTCGGGTTGACTGATTTATAATGAGGTATTATTAGTGACATTCTATCACCGAAAATGTAAATAATCAGGCCGAATGTGAATATAGTGTCTCTTTTTTAGGGCTATTTGTAATATGAATATAAATACAAATCTCAATACCCTTTTCTTTATTATTTTATCTCAAAATAAAATAAAATAATTCAAAAAAGGGTACTGTGATTTGTATTTCTATTTATAAATATAGTGTATTCAGTACATTCATTGCATTGACATTTTCAAAATCAATGTTCCGGCTATTGAGTATCATATTCAATATTAATAAGTCGAAAGATTGATATTGAATATGGTTTTACCAAGCGCTCCCAATCTGTAGTTCAGAGTAACCAGCACAATATCTTTATCCAAGAGATAATCAGGCTCGTAAATGACTTCGTTGCCTGTGCCTCCTTCGAATCCACCTCCATGAATGAACACCATCACAGGGTATTTTTTGGGCTTGGCTGACTGTAAAAACACAATCACAAATTCATACTTTTATCATGTGAGCTATTAGCCAATTTGGAGTCAATTACTATTATTATTATCGAAGTTCTCTTTAAACAGGCAGGATGTAAATTTAGTTAATTAAATACAGAAATTTCAAGATTAACAAAAACTATCTGTGTTTGACCTCAGAAAAATATTTTTTCTTAGAATATCTATATTATATTCCAATATAATGTGTTATCATATATTAATATAATTTAACAATTGATATATTAATATAATTGTTTAATTATATCAATATCGTATCAGATATTACATTTTTTCAATCAAATATTGAAAAAATACATTCGATGAGGTAGGTCCAAAGTTATTCAACAAAAACATTATGAAATCATTCAACTGTTTTAAAATAGACGGAAGCGGTTGGCTCTGTGTCGCTCTGACAATTTATCATCTTTACGAAAATTTGAGATGTATGCAGACCAAAAATTAAAAATCTGGTGTAGCGATCAAATGTTTTATAGCTCCAGGCTGAGTACTGTCTCTGAAGAAAGTGAATCAACACTGCTTTCCGAATGAGATAATATCAAGATGTTTTTATTTAGTAAATAATTGTTCCAACACTGTTCGTCCTCATCGTTTTAAACTAAAAACTCATTCAATAGTCATGGAGTTTTGGTAAAATTTGCGTTGTGATATGAGAGACGCTTTGCGCTGCTCAGGGTCAGTCTAGTTGTATCTTAAACTCTTGAATTGTTGTAATGAAGTAGAGAGTTCGAGACACTTACACTGGGTGTGTAGACATTCAAGTAGAGGCAGTCTTCTTCCCCATCTTCATCCGCATTGTTTGGGTTCCAAACACTTTTCTGCAAACAAATGGAGCCCTCCTTTACAGCACTTCTCACTCCTTCCCATTTTCTAAAAGGTACTGGACTCTGTAAAAGCATCACGTTTCTTATTTATCCATGAAATTAATACAATGAACAGACCGACTGAATTCATAATTTATATTCTTCCAAATTTCAATAAAGTTTGCTATGAAAATAGCAAAGTTTGATGTAGGCTACAGTGGTTAACTATTTTTATAAATGGTGTTTTTTAGGTGATAGTATTTTTTATTACATCAATATAGAATGTATAGTTAAATTCTATAATCATATTATATTATTCTATAATCCTTTAATTCTAAGCACGTCTAATCAAGAACAGGTCACGTAGGCCTACTGATTATTTTAAAGTGGATATGAGATAATCATTGTCAATCTTAATTAAATTAACCCACAAAAATAATATTTCTAAACGCTTATAACTTACTTAATTTACTTTGTAATACACAAATTCCTGAATAATTCAATGGTATAAAAAATGAAAATATGAATTTTCAGGAGAAGCTACATTCAAATTATTCTATAACTGCAGCAGAAATTACTTGATTTTTTACAGTCCTATCATCAATTGTCAGCAAAGAGGATAGACTTCTCTAAAATGCAGAGCAAACATGTATTTGAAAGATAATCTGAAGAGTTGTAAAAATGAAGTTCATCAAGTGAATGACCTATGACCTCAATTTGAATTAATCACTCAATTCAATTTTTATCATTACACATGCTTTTATATGTTTTTTTTAGTTTGAGAATAAATTTCACATCATTCTAAGATTAAAAAGATCTTTTGTATGAATGAAATTGAAGATTTCATTTCAGATCAACATTGATTTTTCTCTAAGAATAATTAAAAAACTTCACCTTTTTCTTGTTTGACTCTGCTACTAATCCCACTTTAATTTATAATTTAGATTTCTCACTTTTAATCTCTTAAGTTGTCTTAAAAAATCAACAATATAGATAAATAAATCTATGGGCTTCTGTGTGAAATGTTAAACTTTGGAGATATTTGAAACATAAATGGATTTTTTGTGTAGCATGGATTGCAGCCCAATGTAGAAGAAATTCCAGGTCAGATATAAGAGTCGTTTTTTCTAAGTTCCGTGGTTTTTCCTGTGGTTTCACGTTTCAACAGCCAAAATATTCAATTACGTTTTTGAATTGTATGCTTTCGTTCCTTTATTTTATTCATCTATAATGAAATATTCAAGATGAAGCTAAAATAAGATTTTTTAACAAATAAAAAAGTATTAAAGAGCTTATAGCTGAGGAATGGAACAGTTTGATGGAATGATATTTATCATTATTTGTTTTTGATAATTTGTTGAAATATTCAGAGTTGGAATAATTCCTTTATAGGCTCAACGCTCCACTGTACACACCTTTTCATATAGGCCTATATATTTTTTTTTCTTCCCTAGGTTTCTGTTATATTTACTTAGTAATCTATCCTCTGAGAGCATTAATGTGCGAGTCAGCTATCTTATTTATGTTTATTACTGGGATTTGAGCCATTACATGACTTGAAAGTTTTCAAACCTACGTTCTACTGCACTAACCTTGAAGCGGAGTTCTTCAACAGGTGGTTTGGCGTAGGGAATACCTAAATAGGCTTCAAACTGTCGGCCGAATTCAGACTTTTTGAACAATCCTTTGAGAGTGCCCTGAGGAGATGTCACTTGTTGGGCTATGACTGAAGGCACTAAAATACACACAAACAATTGATACATCATTGTTGACAAATTTATCTTGATCTTAGGTTAAAATAACATGTCCGGCGTTAACCGGTTTGTAAATAATTTTCGGCTATCTGCTGCTGCTACTCAGCTCCAATATGTACTGTCGGGAAACTTGTATTGTAGAAATTCCTACCACTCATGCGCTGTGTGGAATAGATTGTAGCAGACTAATTGCAGCACAGATAAGAGGAGTTTTATTGGTATTGATTTCTGTCATCTTCCTGTAGATCTTTTTGCAGTTTAAGGCTCAACTCACACTTACGCGACTCAGTCGAGAGCATGTGTTTTCAAATAGTGACACTCGGACCAGTCGATTCGAGTCTCCCGCGACGTCTCCATTTGAAAACACATGCTCTCGACTAGAGTCGAGTCTCTTCTCGACCTGATTCGTGTAGGTGTGAGTTGATCCTTAACCTAGCGCCGCAGTGCAGAATGGTTTCTCACAGCTTGGCGTTGTTGTCATTTGAGATGGATGTCTGGCTTGGAAGTGTTACGGCCGCATTGCAGGATGACTGTTAACGGTTGCCGGAAGATCAACAGCTGGGTTTTTTTTGTTATTTTTCGTGATAGAGAAGGGTTTTTTTTGTTATTTTTCGTGATAGAGAAATTCTGATTGCAGATTCGTTCTCAGCGACCCCAATTTTAGCCTGAAGACTCGGAATGTCAACAATGTTTTTAAATAATCATGAAAAGTCATTAATATGATAGTAGTACACCACATTTCTGGAAACGTTTTACTGGTGACTGGAGTTATTATTGATCATAGGTAACACAAAAATCAAAATAATCGTGAGAAAGAAAACTGCTGATGAACGCAAATAAGACCGCCACTCCATTGTTCTATTGTCTCGGCTGCTTGGCTGAGCCTGGCTGGAGGGATCAAATAACCGACTGGATTGATCTTTCGTCTGTCCGCTAGGCGGAACTACGCCGACCACTGTTTACTTGATACTTGTATCAGTTGTCTCTGATTATACTTTTTCATCTATGTAACTTCGGGAGAGAAAAATAGCATACGGTAGTATATAGGTAATATTATTGAGTCACTCCTGTTTTAATCTCCCATTGTTTCAGATGATAGAATTCATAATTGATTGTTAAATTCATATAAATTAATATATAATTTTTCCAATTCTAAAACTAAAAGTTTTGGAAACTATTTAATGAATTGAACATACCCTCCTGAATTTATTTTCTGGACTATGGTGTATGAATCGAAATTCGGGGAACGAACAGTTTTGGGCTGTGCCTGTTGGTTCTTCCTCAATCATTTTAATGAATTGTGGTGGGGATAAAACTCTCAAAGTTACCACATCAAAAGATCCCTCCCACGTTCCGAGGCTAAAAAATTGCAGTGATCCCCACCACCTTGACCAGTACCTCAAAAAACTCCACCAATCCCTCCTGAAATGTAACTATCCTGAAAGGCTGTTACAGAAACAAATCTCCTCCAAAACAGACACTAATCCAACCACAAAAATTTCCCAAATCCCTCAAACTTCAAAGCTCTGTACCACCTACTCCCCTGGAATCGAAAACCTCAAACCTGCCCTTAAATATCTGTTCCATGTCGTCTCCTCCAATTCCTCTACCAAACACCTTTTCCAGCAACCACCCACCCTCATTTACAAGCAGCCTCCCAACCTCAAGAGTATTTTCAGTAAAAACCAATCACTCACCTCTGATGAAATCCCAACTCCACCTGGTACCCTACCCTGCAAACGCCCCCGCTGTAAAACCTGTCCTATCACTGATCCTTCCATTTCCTTTACCAGTCCTATCTCCAACTAGGCAGTTGCTATCTATTTAGTTTCTGTTAATGTTATTGTTCAGTCAGCTTTCAGAAGCCGAAGCGAGTAGACGTGTTTTGTGAAATTCATGTAATTATTCTAAAAGTATACCATCAAACTGTTGTGTCAGTGAAAACGGCATTGCCGAATTGTGAGTGAGTGTGTGTGTGCGTGCGCGCGCGCGTTGGCAGCAACTATGACTGTAGCCGAGTTCGGATATTGCTGTTTCGGTGAGTGCTGAATTCTATTGTGAGAACTGAACTATCGTAACTATGAACGGTGACGATAATACGACTATTATTACTATAACTGAAGAAAATAAACCTGTCTCCTACAAGGTTCGAACTGATAAAATTCAATCAGAATGCGAAAAATTTTTATTTAAAGCTTGGAACGAAGCTAATACAAAATTCCAGCAATCAAAAAAAATAAGTTCTGAACTTAAAATTCAACTTGAACAGCTTCAAACTAGATTATTAGCGTTAGAGACTAAATCTAAGAATGAAGAAAAAAATACGGACAATTATCATACCGATGAAGAAGAATTATCTACTGAAACAGAATGGATTCGTCAAAAGCAAAGAAAGAGGAAGAGAGAACAATCTGACTCACCTCCAACACAATCATCCAATGAGCAGAAAGTTAGTTCACGTAGAGAAACTGAACTAAAAGAGAATGCTGAACCAAAAAAAACTCCTAGTATCAAACAAGTTAAGAGACCTCCTCCAATAATACTCTACAACATCCAAGACTATCAAGTAGTGTATAAGATTTTGAATGAAAAAATAAAAGACTCTTATAAGATCACACTATTGAATAATGGTAGCTTAAAACTCAACGTTGAATCTGAGGATAGACTAGCTACATCATTGCTGAATGACAAAAAAATGAATTGGTCTTCGTTTGAAAACAAGCAAACGAGACCCATTAGAGTAATAGTGAAGAAGTTGCACAGCACTTGCAATCCACAGGAAATAAAAGAGGAACTTCAGGAAAAAGGATTTAAAATTTTGGACGTGGTAAACATTATTAAATGGAAAACAAAAGAACCACTCCCAATATTCATGTTAACTTTTGAAAACACAGAGAGCATAAATAGAATTTATGAAATATGTGTAATTATGGGTATGAAGGTTGAAGTAGTCCCCTTGAAAAAATCGAAATTTCTACCGCAATGTAAAAATTGTCAAACCTGGGGACACACTAAAAAATACTGCCAGAAGGAGCCTAGGTGCGTGAAATGCGCTGGTCCCCACATCACTATCAACTGTACTAAGAGTAAAGAAGTTAAGCCTAAATGCTACAATTGTGGGATGGAGCACCCTGCTAATTATAGAGGATGTGTTGTAGCACAAGAGTTGCAGGCACTTCGAAATAAGAAAAAAGCAATAAAATCTATTTCGTCAGTCAACAAAAGAAACGAACCTATTGTGCCACAGAGAGCTGTAATAAATGACAGTAGAGTTAAGGAGAACCAGAGTTATGCTGATAAGCTGAAAAATAAAGTACCTATCAACAGTAACGAAAAGTCAAGTCTTCAAGATTACAACTTGAGTAAAGATTTGGAACTGAGCATTACAACTCAACTTAAATTGATTCTTGAGAAACTAGTTGTGCAAGAAGGCCTCAATAAATCAATTTTAAGTAGGTTAGAAAAACTGGAAAATATTTCAGTTCCAGAAGTCATTCACAAGAAGCATGGAAAATAGATTCAAAATTATGACTTGGAATGCTAATGGATTACTACAGCACAAAGATGATCTATTAGCAATTCTAATTGAGCATAAAATAGATGCCTGTCTCATTTCCGAAACTCATTTCACCAAAGAATCCTACTTTAAAATTAGAGGGTACAAAACGTACCATGCCATACATCCCAACAACAGCGCTAGAGGCGGAAGTGCGGTTATTGTAAGAGAAGAGCTAAACCATCACGAGTTCAAGAAGATAGAATTGCAGGAGTTCAAGTCGATTTCAATCAAAGTCAAACTTATCGGTAGACCATCTGGTACGATCACAATTGGAGCCGTCTACTGTCCACCACGATTTAATTTGAAGAAGATAGAATATATTGATTTCCTAAGCAACTTCACAGGAAAATTTATCATCGGAGGAGACTTCAATTCAAAGAATACACAATGGGGGTCCCGACTGACCACAACTAAAGGAAAGGAGCTATTACTGGCTGTTAATGAATACCACTGCGATGTTCACTCAACAAGGAAACCAACTTACTGGCCAACAGATAAAACAAAAATTCCAGACCTGATAGATTTTTTCATCACAAAAAATATTTCACCAAACTGTGTTGAAGTTGAAGAAAAATTTGATCTCAACTCTGACCATTCGCCAATAGTTTTGACAATGCACAGTGCAGCTGTTAAAAAAGAAATGCCACCTAGACTCACCAACAGGTACACAGATTTAGAAACTTTTAAAAATATGATAGACTCTAAAATAGACTTGAACACATCTCTGCAAACTATAGATGAACTAGAAAGTGAAGTCCACGAGTTTGTAATCAATATCCAACAATGTGCCTGGGAAAATACACCACTACTTCAAAGCACGATTTTCAAAGGTAATTGCTATCCTGTAGCGGTAAGAGAGTTGATAGAAAAAAGAAGAAGAACAAGAAGATCATGGCAATCAACAAGAAATCCAAGAATTAAAACAGAACTTAATAGAATTACTAATGAACTGAGAAAGATGATACAGGATGTAAAACAACATGATATCAATAAATACTTAGAAGAGTTAACCAATGAGTCTACTACAAATTTTTCATTATGGAGATCAACCAGGAAACTGAAGAGACCTCTTGAACAAGTTACACCGATAACGAATAATCAAGATTGCTGGGCAAGGAGCAATAAAGAGAAAGCCGATTTGTTTGCTGATCATCTGGAAAAGGTTTTCTCACCTCATGAGGAAACAATTATAGATGAGAATCCTCATAATCTTGAAGCAGGAGTTATCACTCCAACATCGCCAAGGGAGGTAGAATATGAGATTAAAAATTTGAGCAGAAAGAAAACGCCAGGTTTCGACTTAATAACTGGAGAGATTCTACAGGAGCTCCCAAGAAAAACAATTGTGAAGCTATGCCATCTCTTCAACGCTTCATTCCGATTGAAATATGTGCCAAGTTTCTGGAAGGTAGCCGATGTCATCATGATACCAAAACCTGGAAAGCCACCACATGATGTAAACTCGTATAGGCCAATTTCACTACTGCCAGTAATATCAAAATTATTTGAGAAACTTCTACTAAAAAGATTAAAGCCTTATCTGGACGATAATGAATTAATACCAACCCATCAATTCGGATTTCGAGATAAACATAGTACAATAGATCAGGTGCACAGAATAACAAATATTATTGAAAATACATTGGAGGAAAAGAAAGTTTGCTCTGCAATTTTCCTTGATGGACAAAGTATGGCATTCAGGATTGTGCTACAAAATAAACCAGTTCTTACCAACAGAATACAGTCTGATACTGAAATCATATCTTCAAGACCGTTATTTCAGGATAAAACAAGATGATGCTTTTTCATCTCTCAGAGAAATCAGGGCTGGAGTTCCTCAAGGAAGTGTGCTGGGTCCCCTCTTGTACCTCCTATACACATCTGATATACCTCAACCCGAAAACGTAACAGTAGCAACATTTGCTGATGACACAGCAGTTTTATCAGTTGGTGAAACTGTTGAAGTTTCTACAGAGAAATTGCAGGTGGCAGTCAACAGAATCAATGTTTGGACAAAACACTGGCTTATAAAATTGAATGAAGCAAAATCAGTTCAAGTCAACTTTACAAACAGAAGAGTTCAATATATCCCCTTAACACTCAATGGGAATATTGTACCCTACTCCAACACTGCAAAATATCTAGGCATGACGCTGGATGCCAAGCTTAGATGGAAGGAGCATGTGAAGAAGAAAAGAGAACAACTTGGCATAAAATTCAAGAAAATGTACTGGCTACTTGGGAGGACATCAAAGTTGTCAAATTATAACAAATTGCTTCTCTACAAGCAGATTCTCAAGCCGGTGTGGACCTACGGAATTCAACTCTGGGGCTGCACCCGACCATCCAATATCGACATCATCCAGCGCTTCCAGAACAAAGTACTCAGAAGTTGTGTAGACGCTCCTTGGTATATCAGGAACTCTGATCTCCACCGCGACCTGGGAGTGGCGACAGTCATCAGTGAAATCCAAAGATTTGCAGAAAAACATGAGAAAAGACTTCATCAACATGTGAACGTGGAAGCAATCCAGCTGCTCAACGTGCATGGAGTAAGAAGACTGCAACGCAGAAAGTCACACGAATTAGTTTAGTGCTAAAGTGTTCAATTGGAAGTGCAAAGGCAGAATACTGTATCCTTTTATGCTAAAAATAATCTTTATTTAATCCTTGACCAATATAGAAGGCTTAACCAATGGGTTTTACCTTCACAAACAATATTCTTATCAATTTATGTCAAAATAGAATAGCTTATTAGTCTTTAACTAGGTGCTATAAAAATCAAGAAAAAAAATGTTATTGTTGTCTCCTTATATAGGTCACCTGCTGGAAGTGTTGTTGAGTTCATGAAATCACTTATAAATGTTCTTAATACTGTATATAATAACTCAAAGCCTAACACAAAAATATTCGTATGTATTTGAACATTGATTTAAATCATGTTAATAATTATTGTAGCAGCTCTCGGAATGTACGAAACTTACTAAAATCATTTGATATCTTCACAAATAATATGGATGCTACAAGAGGTAAATCTTGTTCAGACTATATACTCACTAATCACCGCTCAGAATCTAGTGTAAGGGTCGAGGATTTTTCAGTTCCTGATCACAAAGTTGTTATTCTTGAAACAGAGATAAGACCTCTATATAATAATGACTATTCCACCTACAGACGTATCTTTTGAGTTTGTAATTTTATAAAATTTCAAAGGCACTTGAGTTTTATTGAATGGACAACCGTTATATTGGGCCATAACCCTGACAAGGAATTTTTTGTTTTCCATGTAATATTGGCGAAATGTTTTGACTTGTGTTTTCCTCTCAAAAAGAAATCAGGACTTTCTACTACAGGATTAGGATTCAGGAAATCAGGATTCAGAATTCTGCTACAGAAAGAGAGACGTGCCAGTATACTGATTCCTTGAGAAACTTGAAGGAAATCACTACCTATAGCTTATTATTCGTTTCATAGAGAAACAGAATCAATGGAAGTACGTATATATGAATATGATATATAAGAGGTTGAATGCTGAGTATAATAAGAGGATAAAGGAAGCTAAGCAATGTGCAACTGATAGACGCATTGCATTCTCAAGCAATGTCACTAAGACAGCATGGCAGATTGTCAAAGAAGCATGTAATACAAGTTCGTTTAATGCACCTGATATTGATCCAGAAGTATTCAACAATTTATTTTTAGATTCTGTGGAAGATATTGTATCTGCCACGAAATGTGATTTATCTTCCAGCCAGAATTATATTGCAAGAGCTGGTCGTGCTGATGTTGATTTCTTTTGGAATGAAGTTAATGAATCAGAAGTGATTGATGCAGTCAGGTCTCTGTCAAATTCTAAAAGTGTAGATGTATTTGGGTTATTGTTATTAGAATTATTTTAAAGTATTGGGTTATTAGAATTGTTTTATAAAAGACATCATCCTTGCAATAGTTCATCCATTAACTTTCTTAACTAATATTTGAATGAGATTTAAGGTTTTTCCTGGTTGTTTTAAAATAAGCAGAGTTATCCCTGTTTTTAGAAAAGGGGATAGGCGTAATGCAGGAAACTAAAGACCAATCAGTCTTATCCCTATATTGTCTAAAATATTTGAAATAATTCTTTTTAGGCAGTTGGTAAGATTCTTTGAATTAAATGAGCTGCTGTCTCCTATGCAATTCGGATTTAGAGCTGGCAAGTCAACTTCAGATGCAGTTGAACATTTAGTAAGACTGGTGATGGATGCTTTTGAGAAAAAAGAATATGCAATGCTAGTTATGTGCGACTTAGCCAAAGTATTTGGCTGCATACAGCATGAATTACTGCTAAAGAATCTTGAGCACTATGGAATTAAAGGTGAAGAACTGGCTCTTATTAAATCATACTTGGAAGACAGAAGACAAATAGTATGTGTTGGCGACAAGTCATCTCAAGAGGTTAGTGTCAGGTATAGTGTCCCCCAGGGATCTGTTCTTGGGCCATTTCTTTTCCTGATTTCAATAAATGATTTAGCATATGTCTTACCCCAGAGCCCTATACTATATGCGGATGACACAATACTCATTGTACGGCACAAAGACTGCAATGTATTACATCAAATGGAAACAGTCATATTTAATGAAGCAAAGGAGTGGTTTGAAGCCAATGAATTGAAACTTAATATTGGAAAGACCTCAAGAATTATATGCAGTCTGCGCTCTGTAGATGAGCCCCAAGCACCTGGGGTGCTTGTTTCAACATAGACCCAAAATTGTCCTGGAGTGTTCATGTAGAGAATCTGTGTACAAGATTGTCAAGATCAACGTTTGTTCTTAGAAGACTTAGAGACCAGCTATCAACCCAGCATCTAAGAATGGTGTATTTTGCTCTAGTTCAGAGTCATCTAGCTTATGGCATGCATTTGTGGGGTCACACAGCCCACCTCAAGCATCTACTGCTGTACCAGAAGAGAGCAGTTCGAACTATTTTTCATAAGAGTCAGCAAGAGACTTGTTGACCGAGCGAAGTGAGGTCTAAGATTCAAGACGACGGTTTGGCATTTCTCTTAATGTTTAAATGTTTGAATGTTCATATGTTGCGCATTTACGGCGAGATGCGTTAATAGATTTTCATGAAATTTGACAGGTATGTTCCTTTTTAATTGCGCGTCGACGTATATACAAGGTTTTTGGAAATTTTGCATTTCAAGGATAATATAAAAGGGAAAAGGAGCCTCTTTCATACGCCAATATTAGAGTAAAAATAAGACTATAGAATTATTCATCATAATTCAGCTGACAAGTGATTACACAGATGTGTGGAGAAACCAGTCTATTGCTGTATTTCCATAAGGTCTATAGTTTCAATCAAGTACTTGTGGATGAGAATATTGCGTGAGGTCTACTGTTCACAGAACTACTAGTAGACCTCTGTTTATTCGACTCAAAGTATTAACTGTATTCAACTTTTATATACTATGCTCTGTTCTGTATATAAAAAAGAACATGTCGACTTATGTTCAACGGTCGCAAATGCATAGTTTTAATACACGATCTAGTCAGATGTTGCATCTTCCAAGATGTAGTAGATAAGAACAGACAAGTCATATAAAACATTCTTTGTAGGTGGTGTCAATTTATTCAACAAGCTTCCTGCTGGAGCCAAGAATGTTTCTAATAAAGCTTTAAAAATGAAATTATCCAGTTATCTACTAGAAAGGCCCTATTACTCTATAGAAGAATTTTTGAATTGCAACTGTGATATAACATTTTAGTTTATAGTACCTGCCCAAATTGATTTTAATTGATGTATTTTTATGTTTATTTATAAAATTTTTACTCTGTACTTGACAATTTCTGTGTAAATTTATGTTTCACAAGATATTAAATTCATGTATATGTATCTATGGATCAAATAAAAAAAAACTTCACCCATCGAATCCATCAATCCAGTGATTGCATCTACCTCCTTTTCTGCAACTTCTGTCCTGCCTTCTATAAAGGTGAAACCACCACTGCCCTAAACCTCCGGATCAACAATAACAGGGCTTCCTTTCAAAATAATACTTCCCTACCCATCCCTACCCATGGCTCTGAGCACAACAAGAACTTTGACCAATTCTTCAAAGTCAAAGTCCTTGCCACCCTCCCTCCCTTACATTATTGGCTCCCTCCAATTACATGTTGGCTGACAACGTACAATAATTGAATTTTTTTCTCAATGAACAATCGAAATTTGACAATGTACGAGTGACGCTCGTACAATTGAAAATTGACATCTTACGATTGAGAGTTGTAGATGTTTAGAGAACTTGTAGAGAGTTGGAAGAAGTGCAAGATGTGACACCTGCAAATTTATTCAACTTGTTCGATAATAGTTATTTGTATATCTAGAGTGAAAAGTACGACTTTTTCTCCCTGTGGGAAAAAGTTTGAAGCCCGAGGCGAAGCCGATGGCAGCAATTTTCCTGAGGGAGAAAAAGTATTTTTCGCTCGTGATGTACACAACATTTTTCCTCCATCTACATTTTTTTATAGAAACTGCAAATAAAATCATTCTAATAACTTATGTATTGGTGACAATGATTCCTAACAACATAACCTAAATCTAAAACCTAAAAACCGGTCGTCTGATTGGCACTACCGATTGCGCTATCTATCGGCAAAAGTTGTAACAATTATATCAGCTGAGCAGCTACCAAAAATGGCTGACTCCAGATCACGCGGTTCAGATTTGAATTGCAGATCAAAAATATTTGTTGGCTGGTATTTTGAATAGAATAAAAAAATTTAAAAATTGTATAAATTTTTATCGTCTACTAATATTAAGAATATAATAATTATCATACAAACATATATTTCATGAGTTAATCAAATTTCTGGTTGTGGTATTGAATTCAGTTGACTCAATGACAGACACCTCTATTATGCTTTCTCATCTGAGCTTAGACCTTCTAACCTATTACAATGTAAGTTTCAAAATAGAGATGCTCCCCATGTTATTTAAATGGAGTCACTTTTACTCCCTAGGGAGTTTTTCTGTTTTTTACTACCGAGAGCGAAAAAGTGACACTTTAGTATTAGGTTTCAGGGAGTAAAGTAAGTACTTTAGACAGTAGGTGGAGGAAAACGTATTTCTTTAATAGCTTTGAATGCAGACTTTGGTTGTAAATCAAATTATTATTAAAAAAAACATCGATTTATATTATCAATAAAATAATTACTATTGTACCACAAAAATCAATTAAGTCCTTTTGTAAGATACAGAAGGTTGAGTCTAGTTGAAAATTGCAAGTGATTTAGTTTAATTAGAGTACAGTATGAGAGCATTTTGTTGAATTCTTTGCACAATTTTTGGATTTGCGGTTGTGATCAGTGGTATTAAGGAATCACAGTTCATCTCTTGTGTATGTTGTTATTTTTTTGAGATCACTTGGTCGCCATTGCAGATTTTTCCAGAACTGTGCCCTCTTATCGATGGGCTTCTTATCCATCTTGATTTTTCCTCCTTCGATGTGATAGTATTCCATGTTATTTGCTGACGATGGAGTCCACTTCACAATCTTTGTTTTCGGTCTGTCGCGATAGTTCTCAGTTTCTTTTGGAGTTGGATTGCTGTTGAACAAGACAAAGTTGAAAGTGAAGTAAAAAAGGCAAATATATTGAGATTTCTATATTTTCCATTTCTATATGCAGTGCATAGATCAAGTATACTCCAACGGCATTCTCATATTCCACACTAGACGGACGAATTCAAGGATCCAAAGGTTCAAAGAACCTCTCACTTCAACCGAAGCTTATAGTGTCAACTAGATAAAACTATATTAAACTACTGAATATGACAACTTGACTGAAGGATTTGTTTTAATAGTAAGAGTCCCCGTAGTTTCAGGATTACTCTTTCCATAGAATGTAATTTGGAAGTTAAAATAATCAGGGAACTTCAAGTTTCTTCGTCATTTGTACGAGTATTATGGTGTGGATAAGCTAGTCAAATAAAAATTGTATTGACCTTATACTGAATTGCTAAAGCTTGGTAAATTTATTGTAAACTAGCAGGTAACCCGTGCTCCGCAAGGGCCAAATTTAAAACTTGAGAAACTGATAAATTGACGGAATGAAATCTTAAAGAATTGAAAATATGCCTATAACCATCCTAGGTGAATTAAGAATGTATATGCAAAATTTTAAGTAAATTCGTGAATTTCCTATCCCGTACGTGTATAAGCCAGTTCTTTCCTTTATTAGTATAGATAATGTAGGCTATCACATTTATAGGATCGTCAATCGAGATTGATTAAAGCAGATTTATGTTTATCAATGGCAGGTTTAATGATGATCGCTACCATAATTGGACGTTTCCAATTCATGTTTGGCATTCCTTATTTCTTGTTATGTGTATAGAGCCATTATCTCCTCTTCCAATGACATAAAATATTATGTGATGCAATATTAATTATATTACAAATGAATTAAGGTTCAAGTATGTAACGTTATACAGTATAAATTATATCACAAAGGAATTACGGTTTAAGAATATTCTTTAATGATTTGGATTCTCCCAATTGAATACAGCTGAAGATGTATTGGTTTCAACATGAAACTGCAGTTCTGTGGACTAATGTGGATGTGACAACTGACAAAAATATAATTATTGTTTTTTCAACTGCATAATATTATTTTAATATAAAAGCAATAATGGAATAAGAGTGCAATGTTTCATAACAATTTTTATAATAATACGGAATCAGTTGCTATATGCCCTTTGGAATACCAAAATATCTTATCTTCAAGTTCTGTTATTTTAATAACAAGGTTTACTTTTGTGGCAAATATTATTTTCACTTTCATTTCACCTGAAACCCAGCTATCCTGAAATATTTCTCATAACTAGCTGAATCAAAATTGATGATTATAGTAGATTACAAGAATCTTACCCGAAAGTAGCAAAATTGGTGTAGAATGTCAACATCTCTTCTCTCATATTCTTGTCTGCAACGGAAAGCCCTTTGGTCCTATCCACAGCGGATTTCATTGGGAAAAGGAAATTCAGATCATCGCCATGATTAACACCTGAAATGTGAGAAAATGATAATCTGTTATTTGACAAAGGGTTAAGCTCAAAATTTTAATTAAAAATTCGCAATATCTAAGAGTTGGTAATTACCCAGACAAAAGCTGAGCTCATGTAGGAATAATTCTGAAAAAAACTTAATAATATCAAACTTTAATGGGATAGACACATTTTAAAGCCTTTCGAGCATTATTAAATTCGATTCTATTCTATTCATTTGTAACATGGTGTACAGATACTTGACTTGATTTTGTAGTATTCTATTCTATGCTGATCTGATATTAAAAAAACTTCTGACATGAGATTGATATACAGAGTCACTCCCCAGGAAACCACCTAAAACGGTTTCCTGTAGTAAATCCCTCATTCACTATTAGGATCCTCCTCTCTTCATCAATCTTCTCGGTACTCACGCACAAGTCTAAAGTGAGAATTATCCTCAGAAGCACTAATATTGTGCCATGTTAACATACAAGTCGTTATTAATAAGAATAATTAATTCAATGTATATCGAAATAAAGTTTATCAGCATGAATAGAGTAATCCAATCTACGCCAACAACCTTTCACAATATTCTTCTATAAAAATAGTGACTAATTGCACAATGAAAAATTCAAGTGAATTAAACAAATTGTTTTTTGTATAAGTCAATAAAGTTCTTGGAAGCTACTCAATCCTAACAAATTTGAGTCTCAGGACCAGGTTTTACATTTCCAGCAGAACGTTATACTGAGAACTAGATGAGAAAATAGATTTTGTAATTACCCAAGTACTCGGTCGAATTCGATTGTTTAAAGCTTGAACTGTATTCACTTGTGTGAGCGAACAGGTAGAGATAGACAGGCCCAGGTCCCTTGTGGAGTCTCACAAACGAGAGAGAGCATTGACTGAACCAGCAATCAGTGTACAACTGGCAAAAATAAAGTAACAGCATTACAAAACATTCTCACAATAATTCTTATCGATTGAATCAAACATGTATTCTAGGTAAAACAAATCTGTTTAATCAAATTCAATCAAAATGCTAAGTTAAAGGCACGGTCAATTGAATTAGCTTTCCAGTTAGAAATCTTAAGAAAACTGAAAATAAATATATATTAATTATTTTATGATTGATACTTCCGGACAGTTGCACAAAAATCCAATTATATTCAACTGTCATAAAAACATTATCTAATGGAACCAATGAACATATCTGATGGAAATTCAATGACGTAATTTTACGATGGCTATATTAATTTTTTGTGCAACTGACCATTTGAGTCAGCTCATGCGTCATTCAGAAATCAAAAGGTATCAAATTCGAATTTTCGAAAACCCCATTTATTGCTGGAATTAAAGTTCTATTATCACTAATTAAGACTATTCAATGATTTGTCATTTGAGTCAGCTCATGCATCATTCAATAGTCAATAGGTATCAAATTCAAATTTTTGAAATCTCCAATTGCGAGAATAAAGTTATAAGTTATCAGATTTCACTAATCAATGATTCCTTGAAAAGGACTTTTATCCTTCTCAAATCTGTGTCAAAATTAATATTACATTCATTCATTTAATTTCTATTATTAAATTATTATTCAACAATACAATAGCATTCAAATTTAATCTTGAAATTGTACTAGAGAACATGTTTGTTGCTCATAAAGAGCATCAATATTAAACTTTAGTTATCAACTACTAGTTATAACATCAAAAACGGGTATTGCATTGAATTAGAAAACATTCAATAAATGAATAAATAATAAATATTAAAACCAACGTAATATTAATAAGACCAACGTAAATAATAATAACAATTATGATGGCGTTTAGGATAATGGTTATTGGTAAATTACTGTGGTCCTTAGCTGGCCTATACAAAATTATGATAGCTTTTAAATTTTCTTACATCTCCCAAAACAGGTAAAACTTCTTTCGTGATATTTTTGCTTGCAAAGTAGAACTTTTTTATCTCGCTTGTAATTTGACTTGGATTCTTGGCAGTGTGGTCATACAGCAGAGAAATTGGAGCCAAATCATCGAAGTCATTGTTGAGGTCATCCAAGTAGTTTTCCAGTCCTTTCTTACCAGACATGAACACTGAAAAAAATTCATTTATTTATGTAACAAACAACACTGATGTGAAAACATTGGTAGGTACTGTAGATAAAATGATAATAATTATGATTAAAGTCCAGAAATGAAGATTAGAAAAACAGGAGTCAAAACTTATTTTGTTGAACCTGTATGTTTGAAAACCCATATTATATATAATATCCAAGTCCATTTTCACACAACTTGATTTTCACTGAATACGACATTGAAGTCACTGAATCCTTGACTTAATTTATTCCACCTTTCATGATTGAATTAAGTATGTTATTATAATTATAGAAAATATTGATTTACCTTAAATGTTGAACAATCTCTCAAATAATCAAAACCACATTTTAATATATTAAAGAATCAGCATATTAATAGTAAAATGCGATTCAGGAAGGGAGCTATCGTATATTCCCCAATTAAATATTATATCATAATTTATATGCCTAACAGAATGGAGTTGAGCCCGAAATTTCACAATAAGAAATTTTCTTATTTCATTACCATAATAACAAAATGCAACTATCAATAATTCTGTGTATCATTTTCATTTGATTTATGTTAAAGTTCACACTTTTTAATTTTAAAATGTTTATCCACTGTTGGGATATGATATCTTATTATATTGGAAAAATAAAATAACGGGAAATAGATATTTGTCCACTAAAAATTGCCCAAAGAGATTTGTTTAAAGTACAATTGCTGTTTGTTATGTCTTATAGGTTGTAAGATAGATAACTGGGTACTGGGATTTGTATTTTTCTAGAAACTCTGTACTTTACATAATGAAATCTTCTCTTATGAGGTCAGCGAACGGACGGGCGGGATGGTTTCAGGTTGGTTGGCGGCCCCTCGCCTTAGCCCTGCCCTGGGGGCGGATGGGGACGGCTAGTGGTGAGGGAGACGACATCTAACGACAATCTTCTAAATGAATTTTCAAATGTGATTGTTGTTAATAAAAACTCACTGGCTATCCTGAATGCAGATTCTTGAGATGTGAATCCCAGCATTGTTGGCAGTTTGGTAGGTGTCGTGTAGGGGTCAACGGTCAGAAAGGCATCCTTCACACCAACTGGCTCTATAACTGGTGTGAATGTTATCACAGGATCCATGTCCCATTCCTGAAAAACAGTAACAAATGATTTTTTTCTTAAATTAATTGGCGAAATCGACAGAAAATTTTAAGAACTACAAATACTTCGGTATAAAGCAGAAAAAATAATCATTTCCTCCAAATATGCTAGTTTGTTTTCTAACTTATTGAAGCAAGAAGTAAGCATTTTATCAGTCGTCAATATTTACAAAGAAATAGATAGACATCGTCAGTATCTCATAGGATTGCTCTTGATCTTTCAGAATAAGTTGGAAAATTCTTACATTTTTTTTTGGAAATTACACATATGTGATGTCTTCTTTTACTGGAAAAGTTTCATTCACATAATATTGCAGTTACTTCAGTTATTAATTAGGTGGATAAAATTCTAAATACAACCAGTTTTCTGAGGTATTGTAAATTTCTTCCAAAATAATACAATGTGACATATTTTTCTACTAGGATAGTTTTATTCAAAAAATTATTCATAGAATTTTTATGTTGTCTTGGTAGTTGTAGGATTAGTTGAAACGATTCCTTCTTAGCTAGGTATTGAGTTTCATTAGTTTATTTAATTATCCATTTTTTTGTAAGATTTGCTTACATGTCAGGTTCAATAATTTTCTAATCTTCAATTTCTAAGTTTTCTTCATTTAAACTAGTTTCTATCATTGAATTCTTGTTCACTGAAAATCAGGTCAAGTTTTTTATACTACAAATCATTAAACTATAATAAATTAATCATAAGCCCGTACTCGAATCGGAATAAATACTTTTAAGACAGTTTATCACGTGAGAAACTGTGCCAACAAAAATTATAATAGATGTCTGATGAAAGTGAGTTGGCCAATGTTTTGGCAATGTCAGCTAGAAATAAGATACATAGAACATCCATGATAAAAATGTAAATATAACACCAATATTGAAATTTGTCTACTAATTTATTTATCTATTCATATGGCTATTTTATTTATTTGTCTACTAATGCATGTTCGACAGGAAGTATTCGTCAATATTTCTATTGTTTTATTAAGTATTCGTATGATGTTTCAAGATGAATTTTACCTGTTTTTAACCATTAACTCTATAACATAAATGGATTGTTTATTAGAATTATTAATTGCTATTAAGTCCCTAATTGGTATTTTCACTATGGACATCGAAAACAGAGCCAGATAATATTATGAAAGTTCGAACCCGGGACTTTTTCCTTCATCTAACTGATTTTTAATTTTTGTGTAGTTGAGAAGTTGATATTGTGGTAATTATTCATATTAAATAAAAAGACTAAGAAATTGTCAAAACCACAAATCTGTCCCTTAATCTTTTCATTCAATATGATTTTTTCATGTCTGTTTGCTTTGGAATTATTCGTCAATAAAATGTCTATACAACATTTGAGTAGTTTGTAACTTCAAACAGATCTTTACTACAATAGCTCCACACCATTCTTCATCCGTTGATGCGGGCTCACATTCAGCCAATTAGTCCTATATCATAGTAGACTACAATTCAAATGGGAAATATAAAATTGCTCTCTTCCTTGACGTCACTTATTTTGTTATTCATGATCTTCCATATCATTTTCTATTATCGGAAAATGGATTCCCTTGCACCATTATCACACATCTACGATAACCCACACAACAACCGCTTTTCAATGGTATAGGCCTACTCGTAGAACCTGTTCCTTTTAGACCTCTACTCATAGAAATAGCCTACTGTATTTCTAAAATGATCTTCATGCATTAGCTAGGTACTCTAACCTATTTACTCATTCATTAATTATAATAAACAATTAGTTAGTCCTATGTAAACTAGTGAAATAGTCTCAAACCTCTTGATTCCTGAAATGCATCTCTTTGTATGTTATTGAATAAGGCAATAGTTGATACACTGAGATTCACTTTATTGTCAGCACTAAACTGTCAGCATTATTATAGCATCAATGTTCTTGCTCAACCAATTTTGACAGTTTAAAGTGCCTACATAACCTAATTTGGACTGTTTTTATCAAATTCAGGGAGAGAAACAGTTTTGGGTTTATCCTGTTTATTCTCTCCCAATCATTAATTTGATATTGTGATTGTGGAATTGAATAAATAAATTCACTCGTACCTGATACAACAACATAGAAGAAGTAGAATATTTTGTTTCTACATTCCTACTCCATTTGAGATAGATGATAGATAGATGTCATTGATGATAGAAAGAGAAGATAAGTAATTTGGAAGCATACCAGGAACTCGGTTTTAAGGTGTATGAGGAGGTAGGCGGGAATATTCCTGAGGCACTCGACGAGCAGAGCGGATGGCTCGGCCGGGCAGCCGACCAGTGTTGCCAACTTTCTGGTGCGCTTGGCAATGACGCCGGGGGCACTCAGCGCCCAAGGGCAGTGCGCGGTGCCGCTCATCGGTATGCCTCTGTGAAATAGACCTGCAACCATACGAGTACAACGTTAATAGAAACAATGCCAATATTGAAAGATTACTCAAATTTTAATTAATTCCTTCTAAAATCAGTCATCTCTAATGAAAATCGACAAAACAGAACTATAACCAAAATTTTAAGCAGTCTACTTTTCCATTGGTTTTTACTTTCCTTATCCTATTACCATAGGTAAGGGAAGTATTGCTTTCCAAAAAAATTTAACGTACCCTAATTTCATGTTTTCTATAAGTTACGTTTCATTACTTTCCTTGCCCTATTACCATAGGTAAGGAAAGTATTGCTTTCCAAAAAAATTTAAGGTACTCTAATTTCATGTTTTCTATACGTTTCAAGGTCCCCTGAGTCCAAAAACATGATTTTTGGGTGTTGGTCTGTGTGTGTTTGTGTGTGTGTGTGTGTGTTGTGTGTGTGTGTGTGTGTGTGTGTGTGTGTGTGTGTGTGTGTGTGTGTGTGTGTGTGTTTGTGTGTGTGTGTATGTGTGTGTCTGTGAACACGATAACTCCATTCCTTATTAACCGATTGACCATTCCTTATACCATGAGGATCCGACAATAAGAAATTAAATAAAATTCCATTCAAAATGGCGGAAAAAATGGCGGATAATGGCTAAAAAACATATTTTTCACGGTTTTCTCGAAAACGGCTCTAACGATTTTCTTCAAATTCATACCCTAGATAGCTATTTATAAGCCCTATCAACTGACATGAGTCTCATTTTTGGGAAAATTGCAGGAGCTCCGTAATATTCCTGAGAAGAATGAATTTTGTTGAATTTCTATCACGATTTTCTCAAAAATGACTTGACCGATTTTTTTCAAATTCATACCCTGTATAGTTATTTATCAACTCTATTAACTGGTATGAGTCTCCTCCCTGGGAAACTAACAGGGGGTCCACCCCATCCCTGAGAAATTTACTTTGTAACCTCCTTCTCGTGCGTGAGGTAGGTGGGTAGAGCAGTTTATTCAAAAGAACACATGTCGATATTTTATTTGTAGAACAGCTGTTTTGACAACTTTTAAAAAATCCTCAAATTTCATAATTCAAACAAAGGAAAATGTACTCTGAAAACAATAACAATAGTATAATCATAGTTTTAATTATTTTGCCGCCAATCGGCATAAATGTTATTCTCCGAAATTATCCTCTTTTAAGAATGAGGCTTATAGATCAATGAGCAAGGAAAGTTGTGTGGGTGTACCACACCAGATTTTTCTGTTCTGTAACTTCAATCAGCCCCAATCATTTTACTTAATAATAGATTCTGAGCATAGATGTCTCAATATCTATTTAATATAGACTGATCAGTCATGGGAAAAATGTTGGAATTGGATCATTGTGTGGAGAATAATTGAGTTCTACATACGCATGCGCTCTGTTTCTCTCGTAATCTTTTTTGCACTAGCCGGCAGTGCAGCCCACCTGACTTTCTCTTCACTATCCGACCTTTTCTTGTGATAGATTTTGGAATCTATTTAAACACACTGTAACAAAAACTTCGCATTCCTCACCCATTCAAGACTACATGAATACTTGAGGGTGCCTATAGAGGCCGCGTTTAGTGCCCCACTTGTTCAATGAAAACATCTACTATGGGAAATATTCTTAAATTCCAAATTTGAATACTGAACATTATGCTGTTATGATGTCAAAGGCTGAAAAATTAAATATGATGACATCATATTGTTTTACCTTGACTGAGAGGCGAGACCATATGATAGTGCACACTCGCTCCGCCCGCACTCTGCCCAAATATTGTCACCGAGTCAGGGTTGCCACCGAAAGCAGCAATATTCTCCTTCACCCATTTCAAAGCCAACGATTGATCTTTCAGGCCGAAATTCCCTGGCAATTCAACGTCTTCCGTACTGGCGAATCCTGTAATACACAAAAATCTTCTTATAATCAATTTCCATTTCAATTTATCAAAATCAATTTCTGTCTGTACTGTTGCGGCTGACAAGTTAGTATCACCCCTCACTGAATAGGGTTGATTGCAGTCTAATTTCTTATTTTTTACTAATCTCAAATTCAGATTTTAAGTTCTCAATTAGCTATTTATATTCAAATTCTTTTGGGTATTTGAATTAAAATCCCAAATAAAATAGGGTATTTGATTAAATACCCAGTTTTTTATAACACTCTGGTTTTATCAACAACTCAGAGTAAAATAATGCCAGTACCTATTCTGTTCACCAAAGTTTCGGGTTGACTGATTTATAATGAGGTATTATTAGTGACATTCTATCACCGAAAATGTAAATAATCAGGCCGAATGTGAATATAGTGTCTCTTTTTTAGGGCTACTTGTAATATGAATAGAAATACAAATCTCACTACCCTTTTTTTAATTACTTTATCACAAAATAAAATAAAATAATTCAAAAAAGGGTACTGAAATTTGTATTTCTATTTATAAATATAGTGTATTCAGTACATTCATTGAATTGACATTTTAAAAATCAATGTTCCGGCTATTGAGTATCATATTTAATATTAATAAGTCGAAAGATTGATATTGAATATGGTTTTACCAAGCGCTCCCAATCTGTAGTTCAGAGTAACCAGCACAATATCTTTATCCAAGAGATAATCAGGCTCGTAAATGACTTCGTTGCCTGTGCCTCCTTCGAATCCACCTCCATGAATGAACACCATCACAGGGTATTTTTTGGGCTTGGCTGACTGTAAAAACACAATCACAAATTCATACTTTTATCATGTGAGCTGGTTATTAGCCAATTTGGAATCAATTACTATTATTATAGAAGTTCTCTTTAAACAGGCAGGATGTAAATTTTGTTAATTAAATACAGAAATTTCAAGATTAACAAAAACGATCTATAGTGTTTGACCTCAGAAAAATATTTTTTCTTAGAATATCTATATTATATTTCAATATAATGTATTAATATAATTTAACAATTGATATATTAATATAATTGTTCAATTATATCAATATTGTATCAAATATTACATTTTTTCAATCAAATATTGAAAAAATACATTCGATGAGGTCTATAGTCATTTAACAAAAACATTATTAAATCTTTCAACAGTTTTAAAATAGACGGAAGCGGTTGGCTCCGTGGTCGCCCTGGCAATTTATCATCTCTACGAAAATTTGAGATGTATGCAGACCAAAAATTAGAAATCGAATGTTCGATCCAATGTTTTATAGCTCCAGCTTGAGTACTGTCTCTGAAGAAAGTGAATCAACACTGCTTTTCGAATGAGATAATATCAAGGCGTTTTTATTTAGTAAATACAGTACTTGTTCATACACTGTTTGTTCTCATAGTTTTAAACTAGATACTCATTGAATTGTCATGGAGTTTTGGTAAAATTTTCGTTATGATATGAGATACCCTTTGCGCTGGAGAGGGTCATTTTTTTGTATCTTTAACTCTTGAATTGTTGTAATGAAGTAGAGAGTTCGAGACACTTACACTGGGTGTGTAGACATTCAAGTAGAGGCAGTCTTCTTCCCCAACTTCTTCCGCATTGTCTGGGTTCCAAACACTTTGCTGCAAACAAATGGAGCCCTCCTTCACAGCACTTCTCACTCCTTCCCATTTTCCAAAAGGTACTGGACTCTGTAAAAGCATCACGTTTCTTATTTATCCATAAAATTAATACAATAAACAGACCGACTGAATCATGAGTTCTATTCTTCCAAATTTTAAAAATCTTAATTAAATTGACCCACAAAAATAATATTTTCAACCGCTTATAACTTACTTAATTTGCTTTGAAATACACCAATTCTTGAATAATGGTATAAAAACTGAAAATAAGAAATTTTAGGAAAAGCTGCATTCACGGTGTGTGTGTGTGTGTGTGTGTGTGTGTGTGTGTGTGTGTGTGTGTGTGTGTGTGTGTGTGTGTGTGTGTGTGTGTGTGTGTGTGTGTGTGTGTGTGTGTGTGTGTGTGTGTGTGTGTGTGTGTGTGTGTGTGTGTGTGTGCTTGTGTGGGATGAATTAAATTTAATTGAGATAATTGTTTTCATTTGAGTTTATAGATACGCATTTATAGTTAAGTTCTGAATGTATTTCACTCCTGTTTGAAGACAAGATTGTTCTTAAGCAAACAGTATTGTATTCAATGATCTGTAATATCATTTGTATAATGAAATTTGTCATGTAAGTGATATCACTGAATAAAATTATTTGATTTGAAAAAAATTTTTCATAACTGCAGTAGAAATCACTTGCTTTTTTAGAGTCCTGTCATCAACTGTCAACATAGAGGGCAGACTTCTCCAAAATGCAGAGCAAACATGTACAGTATTTGAAAGATAATCTAAAGAGTTGTAAAAATGAAGTTCATCAAATGAATGGCCTGTGACCTCAATTTGAATTTATCACTCAATTCAATTTTAATCATTACACACGCTTTTATTATGCTGACTAATGTGCATTCAAGTTCAAGGAGTGATGAAAGTATCAGTTGTTGTTTAGCTAGTTCAACAATTTTATGTTTTTTTTTTTAGTTTGAATATAAATTCCACATCATTCTAAGATTGAAAAGATCATTTGTATGAATGAAATTAAAGATTTCATTTCAGATCAACATGGATTTTTCTCTAAGAATAATTCAAAAACTTTACCTTTTTCTTGTTTGACTCTGCTACTAATCCCACTTCAATTTATAATTTTGACTTCTCACTTTTAATTTAATCTGCTCAGTTGTCTTTAAAAAATCACAATGTATAGGGCCTATTGTTCTATTTATTTGCATCTATTATCAACCTAACGTTTGAGATTGAAAAGACATTGATCAAATCAATTCTGAATTCACTCACCATTTTTAATAAGTTTAAAAAAGTATTTCATTATAGTAGGTCATGATTTTCACAGTATTTCGAAGGTTTAATAGTCAATAAAATAAAAATTAATATTACATGCGCCTAAAGAATAACTGCTCTGAGTTTTATACTTTCCGGTCATTAAATCTAATTACCTAAATAAATTATTTAAAAATAAATCTATGGGTTTCGGAGTGAAATGTTTAACTTTGGAGATATTTAAAACATAAATTGAGTTGTGTGGCATGGATTGCAGCCCAATGTAGAAGAAATTCTCGGGCAGATAATAAGAGGCGTTTTTTTAAGTTTTGCGGTTTTTCCTGTGGTTTCACGTCTCAACAGTCAACATATTCAATTACGTTTTTGCAATGTAGGCTCCTTTATTTTCATTCCTTTATTTTATTCATATTTAATGAAATCTTCAAGAATGAAGCTGAAATGAGATTTATTAACAAATGAAAAAGTCTTAAAGAGCTCAGCTGAGGAATGAAACAGTTTGATGGAATAATATTTATCATTACGGTATTTGTTTTTGATAATTTGTTGAAATATTTAGAGCTGAGATAATTCCTTTATAGCCTCAACGCTCCACTGTACACACCTTCTCATATAGGCTATATATTTTTTCGTTTTTTTCTAACCCTAGGTTTGTGTTATATTTACTTAGTACCTAATCTCTTCTCTGAGAGCATTAATGTGCGAGTCAGCTATCTTATTTATGTTGATTAGTGGGATTTGAGCCATTACATGACTTGAAAGTTTTCAAACCTACGTTCTACTGCACTAACCTTGAAGCGGAGTTCTTCAACAGGTGGTTTGGCGTAGGGAATACCTAAATAGGCTTCAAACTGTCGGCCGAATTCAGACTTTTTGAACAATCCTTTGAGAGTGCCCTGAGGAGATGTCACTTGTTGTGCTATGATTGAAGGCACTAAAATACACACAAACAATTGATAAATCATTGTTGATAAATTTATCTTGATCTTAGGTTAGAATGACATGTACATTTGACCGGCGTTAACCGGTTTGTAGAATGATTTTCGGCTATCTGCTCTAGAGCTTTCTGCTGGCTGCTGCTACTCAGCTCCAATATGTGCTGTCGGGAAACAAATATTGTAGATATACCTACCACTCATGCGCTGTGTGGAATGGATTGTAGCAAAGTAATTGCAGCACAGATAAGAGGAGTTTTATTGGTATTGTATTAATATTATTGTATCTTGTCATCGTCCTGTAGATCTTTTTTGCAGTTTTAGAGAGCTGTCCTTCCACTTTATTTTACCATAGAGTGAAGATACAGTTTACTTTATAGGCCTAATTGTATCATTTGTCTCTGATTGTACTTTTTCATCTATGTAACTTCGGGAGAAAAAGTAGCATACGGTAGTATATAAATAAATATATTATTTTTCTCAATTCTAAAAACAAAAGTTTTGGAAACTATTTAAGAATTAAACTTATCCTACGAAATTTCTGGACTATGGTGTATGAATATTCATTCTGGGAACGACCAGTTTGGGCTGTGCCTGTTGGTCCTTTACCAATCATTTTAATGAATTGGGTTTTGTGTAAAACCACAAATAAAATTTTAAAATGAAATAAAACAATATCAGTGTAAATAAATAAAACCGATTATTCCCGCAAATTTGAAAAATTGTACCGGTACTATATTGCTTTAAGCTGTGCAAAGGCTAAAAATAAATTTCCTACTGGTGATATTTTTCAAAGCTTTTGAGATATGAGCGCCTAAAGTTTAAATTTTTGGGACAGAACATTTCAAATTCGGTAAGAGATAAATCCATGAGATTTAGAGGATAGATTCCTCATGTTATTGTTAATCTAGTAAAACAAAAATTTTCTGAAAACTATTATACGTAAAAAAATAACTTTTAGTTGAGTAATTTTTTGGTAAATTGAATAACTTTCTCGAAAATTTGTTTTATTAGATCAACAATACCATGAAGAATCCATGAAGAAATTGAAATGTTCTGTCCCAAAGATTTAAACTTTAGGCGCTCATATCTCAAAGAGTAATTATTGGAAAAAAAATGTTTTCTGAGAATACTTTTTCATTTTGAAAGCTTGATCATATACAAATCGAAATACTGTGAAAAATATCACCAGTAGGAAGTTTATTTTTAGCCTTTGCACAGCCTTTGCAATGTGATAAGAAACGTAAAACGTAGGCCTACTACTTATTTAGAATCTTAATACCTCAATGATACAAATACTGTATAATTGAGAATGAGTGATACATAAAATCATAAAAGAAAATAGAAAAATATCTCAGAAACGCCTTTTAATGTTTCCAATGTTGATGTGAAATTCTATTTTTATTTTATAGTTATAAAATAATCGGATATGAAATCTCACTTAATAGAGGGTTGATATAATGTTCTTTCATCTATGTACAAGCATACAATATGATAAAATTTCATAAATTGCATAAATTTCTAATTGCAAATTAGTAATTGAATTATAATAATTTAATATACCGTAGCTAATATAACTCATTTTAGCACAGAATACTGTAGTTGTGGGCTTCTCCCCCTTGTATTTTATGGAATGTATCTCTTTTCTTAAATTCTTGGAAACATTAATATTATAGTATTTTTGACAATAAAATTTCCAATGCAAGCTCCAGTTTCTCCAATTTGCTGGTAGATGCCAGCACTGGTACTGTAGCATTTTAGTTGAAGTATTTGACAATATTATTAATGAAATACATTACTTTTGTTTAGTACCGTACCTGATTTTTTATTGATAATTTTAGAAATATTTTTTTCATTTTAGATTATTATAAGCTATTATTATTAAATTTTCATTGTTGGAAATTATATAATTATGAAAGCACAATGTAATTACGCACATGTAATTAACGCGTCACTCATACTTGGTAAGTATCCAGATGAACTAAAAGTATCAAAAGTGATACCAGTGTTCAAAAAAGGAGATCCTTACGATCCTTTAAATTATAGACCTTTAGCAATTCAACCTTCAATAGCAAAAATATTTGAAAAAAGTATGCTAATACAGCTTATCAATTATTTTGAAACAAACAAATTACTAGACACGGAACAACATGGTTACAGAAAAAACAGGTCTACAACGACTGCCTTGATAGAGTTTATTGAAAATATTTTAGAGAAATTGGACAAAGGGTACAGCATTGTTGGCACCTTCCTAGATTTAACAAAAGCATTTGACTCTGTAGATCACAGAATATTATTAAAAAAACTAGAAACTTATGGAATTTGTGGAAAAGAGCTCAACTGGATGGAATCATATTTGGTGGGTCGAAGTCAATATGTAAATATAAAGTATTATGATAAAAACAAAGTAAGTGATATTAAATCTAGTTTAAGGTACATGAACTACTCTGTTCCGCAGGGATCTGTTTTGGGGCCATTTTTGTTCCTTTGCTATTTGGGGGATTACCAAAATATGCGAAAGATGTAATTGAAAGTACTAAATTTTGTATGTACGCTGATGACATTAGTTTAAGCATATTCGACAAAGATTTGGATATAATCGAAGAAAAATGTAATGACACAATATTGCTTTTAAAAAACGTTTTAAGTAAAATGAACCTTTATTAAATAATGATAAAACGAAATTTGTACATTTCACCTGTAGAAATCCCAAAAGAAAAAGTACACTGAAGCTGAATAACCTAAATAACATAAAATTTTTAGGCGTTGATCTAGATAACAAACTCAATTGGGAAGAGCATGTATCAAGAGTATGTAAAAAAATAAGTACAGGAATATTTGCACTAAGAAGGCTGGCACCCATTTGTAATTTATTAACTTTGAGATCCGTGTATTATGCCACTGTCCACTCTCATATTTCATATGGCATTGAGATTTATGGTGGGACTAGTGCATTTAACTTGAATAGGATATTAAAACTCCAAAAAGAAGCAGTAAGAAAAATATTTAATTTAAATAGACAAGAGTCATGCAGGACATTTTTTAAAAAGTTAGAATTAATGACTGTGTATGGACTTTATATTTATAAAACAATATTACACGTAAAAAATAATGAAGACAAATTCCCCAGGCAAACCAGTGTGCATGACTATAATACAAGAAATAGGAACAACTTTATTATCAAAGAACATAGTAAAGAGAAGTACAAACAAAGCCCGACCTATATGGGCATCAAATTCATCACTTACCTTCCTACTAAGATTAATCATGATATTACAAAAGATATTACAAGGTTTAAAAACAAACTGAAAAAGTATATCGTGGAATTAGAATTATACAGTTATGAAGAATTTTATAGTGCCAACTCATTATGTATTTAGACTACCTATTGATGATGTATTTTGTTTTTTACTTGTATTTATTTTATTATTTTGAAAATAATAAAGAAAGACGCATTCATGTACATTTTGATGTATGTTTTGAATAAAGAGATTGAAAAAAACAATATTAAATTGTAGGAGATTCAAAAATGATTTAGTGTTCAGTTTGAGATAGTGTTATTATTTATTTCACACAATTTCCGTCAAGTGGCTGAAAGTAGGCTATATTAATATATAACAAGAAAAAAATAACAAACTATCCTATCATTTATAATTACCGTATATTACTTTTAATGTTTAATAAAGTGGATTTTTTGACAACATTTCAAGTCTATTCAATTATGTTGCAACTCATAAATGTGAAAAATGTTACAAATTTTCATTGTAGTCCTTATTAAAAATTCAACACAAATACATTTTTTTCGTGCCAATTCCATGACGACAGTCAATTTTTATATATTTCATCATTTGATCGCGCTATTCGTCAGAGTACCATGCACATTTTCATTTTGCGTTTCTTCAAATAGGTACGGTACTTTTAAATTTCCTGGGAATAGGCTATTTTTCCCTATTGATTTTCATCTCAGGCGTTCAATAAAACTTGATGTTTTTCCACTCTCGATGTTTTATTCTCATATAAAGTTTATGAAATCGCAATAACATTCAATTTCATCTATAAGAATTGAACGTATGTGCAAAAGCAAAATAATAAAGCTTGAGCTCTCCTCAACAATTTCAAGGATTCAAACTTCTCATCGAACCCCTTCAACAGTGTCTTCTTCAAACTAGTTTCATGTTGTTTTATTTCCCTTTTTGTCATGGAATGAATAATGGAATACACTTTTTATTCTTTAAATTCAACAGCATACTTGAGTAATTAACCTTAGAAATTTAGGATCAGCTCATATATTACTTGATAAGTTAATAATTATTATTCTTCTATTTCCCTAGGAATTCCGTTTAATTTCAAATAAATCTGTCAACAATTTCAATGTCCTGAAACTTGGAATCCTGAATAATTATTGACCCAATTTTTCATTATATCCCATTTTTCCAAGGTGAAAATAATTAAACTTTAATCATTTAGAATAAAATTTCATCAGTTTTAATACAGTTACCTATTATTGTGAGAGTAAAGATACGTACCAATTGTATCAACAACATAAAGTACCTACTCTAATCATCGTATATTGTAAACTTTGAGTAGGGAGTGTTCCTACGAGAACCTAAGTGACCACTACCTTGAGATGGTAGAATGTTCAGTTTGAATCTGAATTTGAGTTTCATGAGTGGATATCAAAGTAACAGGCCTTCTCTCTGTCAAAATCATGATTCAAAAAATTCTCATAAATGCCATTACAAAATTACAAAGCTGTAAAATTTTCAAATTCAAATTCAAGTTTGGGTTGTGCTCGAGTTTGCACATGCCCTCCATAATGAGCAATTCTCTTGCCAGAATCACATTCCTGTATTGAGGCTTGCGCGCTTTTATGGCCAATGCAAATGCATCCAATTGCAGAATGTCACTTGGGAAAAGGTAGACTAATTGGAACGACTCAATTCTTAATTTGCACTATCTGACCAGGAACTACAGCCTGACTCGTCTCTACCGCTGCGATAAGATAAGAATGTTACATTCGACAATCAGTTCTTATCAGGCACAATCAGTCAGTGAGCCGATAGACGCTTGTACTTTCAGCGAGTTGTCAGTCAACTTCAAATCAGTCATCAGTCTTCTTGAAAGCAGTTATTACATCATGTAGAGCGCAACCTCGGTGGCTCAAATTTGCGACTATAATTTATTCAGTAAACTGATATTAATATGAAGATTCATAGCTATAACTTGCAGCTAGCGAAAATCATAGTCAAAGTTTCTGCTAGCCTGTTAGAAGTGTGTTCAAATTGTTGTGCTGTTCAGGCCACTCTATGTGTTTAGTATTCGTTGCTGCAGTCACAGAGTAAAAACAACTTCCTTCATCCCACTCTGCTGCGCTAAATTTGAACCGTCTCGTCTAGTGTCATTTTGCCGCGTGCGGTCGGTGAGGAGTGAAGACCGGTTGTTGTTGTTGTAAAGAGCACTGAGACTGGGAGAGAGTTCTGGAGAGGATTTGCTGCTGCGGCCGGCCCAGGACTAGTCGAGCTGCTCCTCTCAACCAACCATCTTCATCCTGTTCATTCTGGAGAAGAGCACAAGAATTTGCAGTAAAACGCACGCAATATGGCAGCTGATAACCACCAGTCTAAGCCGGACAAAAGGTGAGTTCAACTTTCCAATTAATAAATAAATCTGCATATTCCTCACAAGTTGAAGAATACGGTTTGGTACATAAATTAAAATCCTTTGCTGAGAAATCAGTTCATATAATAACAATTTCCATTCATAGTTTATAATTTATTTATTAATAATTTACATTATCTATTCAAAAGCAGTGATAGAATTGTGATGTATTCTGTAGTATAACTCTATAATATATACGAGTTGTTCAGTTGAAATTGAGAAGTACTGGACTCCTGATGAGTCCTATTCAACTTTATGATTTAATGATTAAGATTGGATGAGAAAAATAGTCCTTGTTCGCGTCTTCTTGGACTTCATTGCATTAGTAGAGTGGGCTATCATAACGATTGATTTATTGGTTCTTCTTTATCCTTCTATTTTCAAAAAAAAAAAGAAACCCCTGAACATCGTGAACACCAATGAAAATTATTTGAATCTACTTCTTCAATATTATCTTAGAACAATAATGATACCAAATGTTTTCATTCCAAACTTTAAAAATAAATTACACCTTCAAAAGTCAATTCGTGAGTGTGATGATAAAATAATAATTCATCATTTCCACAAAATTATATATTATTTTACTATTCCACTTATCTTGGTTCTATTAATTTTAAAATTTTAGTTTCTATACTTTTATATTTTTGCAAGCTTTTTAATTTTAGTTCTACTATACCTTAGCCGAAATTAAAGTAAGTATTTCGTTTCTAAGCTATCGCCATATTCATCTCGGATGAAATTGCGCAATGAACGTAAGTCTCGGTGATATTACGCTCAGTATTTTTGAAATTAGTAAAATAATCTAATTGGATTCTAATACTATCATTTTATTAATCCCAGCAATAAATCGGATGAAATGATCCAATCCTTCCATTTCTGTTCAATGTTTGAAGTGTTTTCAACAACAAAAAATTAATTTACCATCTATACCATAAACGTAAGTCTCGGTGATATTACGCTCAGTATTTTTGAAATTAGTAAAATAAATACATTTTTCCCAATCGAGTAAAACTCAAATTCAAGTTTAACGTTTAGTAATATCATAAATAATCATTCAAATTTCCGGGAATTACAAATTAACCAATGAAGCACATATATATTTTCCACACTATGAACTATACACTACACTATGTTGAGGTAGGTAGCTACATGATAAATTAATATAATTTATTAACATAGTATTTCTCTCCAAGGTGCGGCGTGCTTATACTACAGTCTTTCATTATAATTATTCAACAAATATCTTCTCAAGGTAAATTTCGGCACAATCGTGTACTTTGCAGTCAAAAATAATTTTGTCAAGAGTACAAAGACTGTATTTCTGAGAGCGAATTATAAAACAATAAACAATAATAGAATTCCCTGACGTTAAGTACCTACAAAATAAGATTAACAAGTTGAAGTTCTTATTTTAGACAATTTTAATTTGGGTTAAACAGAATTATATAAATTTATCTTTTATTGAAAATTCACGGTTTGAATAATAGTAAAGGTTGTACTGTTACTTGATAAAGATTCACTTGATAGGTTTATTTCTTGCTCTCTTCTGGAAACGGTAGAATATTATCTATTAGATCAACTCTCGATGATTATCATTACTATACATGCTTTTATAACAATTCTTCTGTCATACCAGTAGCCTAATTATCTGTCATTATTGGATCATAAAAAGCAATTTCCCACAACCGAAGATCACAGTCAATCAAATATGATTCACTATTTAGAAATGGCGTTTGGATTCATGCATAATTATTACCATAACTAAAAAGACGTTAAATATCTAACAACTAGAGATTCAGTCCTAATATTATAATTCAATAATATTAACCTATTTTTCAAACCACAATTTTTGGGAAAATAATGAACTGTAATGAAACTATTGTTATATATAGCATTAATATTGTTGTTATTAGTTGAAAAAATAAGCTTAATAATTATTCTAGTTTTGACTTGAAAATGGTCATAACACAAAGAGTCATTCTTTATAAAGATTATTCAAATTTAAGTAGTGTGGCTTTTTTATAAAAGTTGATGAATGTTTCCTGGTTCGAAATTTGAAAGAAGAATTAACAGATAAGAAATTAAATTAGCGTTCCATTGATGACTTTTAAAAGAGTAAAATGTGCTAAATGAATGCTTTGGTGTTTTGTTAGTGAATACATTATTTCTGTGTCTTACATTACATAAAAAATATGATCCTGCTACAGCGTAGGGCTTACCCTAAAATATATCTGATTGGAATATAATCGCTCAATTATCTTGTTTAATCAATCAAGTTTGCTACAATGGTTGATTCTTATAGTAACACATAAACACATAATATTTTGGTGATATTTAATATATTCACTCATTGCAGTATTGAACAATTTATAAAAATGCTTGGGAAAGGAACAATTGATACAGATACAGCCCAAAATTGTTTTTTACTGTTCCAAAAAATGTGATGCTTTTTTCCACTTTATAAAAAATAACATAGAGATCAATATACCAGTTCAAAACTTCACAAAACAAGAAATTTCTAATTTAGTTGGACTAAAAACCGGAACAAATTGCATTTAATAAGCACTCAAATCTTGTAAATATTGAGCTACTGTAATTTGAAAAATTTAAATCCCAAAAATTAACACAAATTTACGAACAGTACTGGTAATCTTCTAGAATCTTGAACGTTTCTTAGGTAAATGGATAGAAGCCTACTCAATAGTATATCTAATGTTAGTTTTCATTGATTAAATTATTCACACAATTCTACACTCTAAATGCCACAAAATTGTAACTCTTCAATTACTAAAAATTTATATAACATTATTGGTGTAAGGCATCTTCTAAGGCTACTAAGAACTGTATAATTTAAATGAAAATAAAAACGTGTGACTTGATTTTTTTAAGACACGAAAATTATGCTGGGTCATATTATGAGGTCTGAGAATGTAATAGAGAATAATATGACATTTTTTAAGTACGCTAGGCTATTGTACGATCGAGTTGTTAATCATTTTCATTTTAAGCTTATTTTATTCAATTTCTAAAAGATTGTCTATTTTTATCGAAATAAAACAAAACCTGTGCAGTAAAACAGTCTTTTCAACTTTTATTCATAGAAAAAGTTGATGAATTTAATGCTGACTCATACGAGGTTCAAAAATTTAATACAGAATATTAAACATAACTAAGTTGATAGGAAGAATGCAGGTAGACAACTGAACAAACAACATCAGTTGCCATCAATCCTATCAGACAATACAATGATGTAATAACTATTGGCATCCATCGCATTATTTATAAAGTTTGTTATCATACATTGTTAATTCATAGATATTTCAAGCTTCCTCGATCTCATATAGAAGGAATCCAAAAATCTATATTACAACTATTGAGGAATGAATCGTCATTATTTTTCTTTGGACTGATTCAATTGAAAACGAAAGGATGGGCCATTATGTAAACATCTGGGTTTTAGTAGGGCCTCAGTCTACCCACTGTCTGGCTCGAATATTATAGAATGGGTTGATAACCCGTGCTGTCACTATAAAACTTTCTTCGCTGCAGGCTCTTACCCTTCCTCCTATTTATTACTTACATCTCTCTCACTCCCACTGTCTCTCTCTCACTCTCACTCTCTCATTCTTTCTTTTATCAACTATCCCTCTTCCTCATTTGAAAACTTATCTGAAGGTTAATGTTTGAATTTCGTTATAATTAATTATTAATAATGGCAGTCAAACTTGAAGAATATTATTTATTACTTTAAATAATTAATTATAATTATCAATTTATTCATGTTAACAGTATTTTCCTGTCTTAATATTGCTCCTATTATTTCATGAGGTTGAGTTATTACTCATTTTCAATTAGAAATTAATAATGATATCGATACTGAATAGGTTGTTATCATATAAATAAAGAATGTTTTAAAAATTGCATGTAAATTAAAAAATTATTGATTAATGAGTCGATGCATCAAACTTTTAAATTAATTTCTCACTTAGAATTTTAGCATAAACAGCTTTGAGTCTGAACTAAAAAAAACATTACTTTTTAATAAAGTTTCCCATTTCTCAGAATCTAATTTATTCTACAATAATTAATTTAAAATCTTATCAAAAATTATTATTAATGATAATTATTAATTCAAAATTTAAATAATATTAATATCAACTACTGTCGTGTAAAAATATATTAAAAGTTTGAATATAGAAGAACTGATGTACGTATTGGAGATAGGCATACTCGTCAATCAGTCAATCTCACATATCAATGAGTCGATGCGCCCCATTTTAAAAGTTCAACTTTTTCTGAACTACCTCAACTCCAGTGCATTGTAGGTCAGTTTGAGTTGTGCTTTCGGTGTGCTACTCAGTTGTACCGGTTTTTTCTCCATGAATCAGTGCTACTGGCGGTCGCAATGCTCTTTAACAGTCATTATGCGCCATGCACTGGATTTGTTGTATTACTGCCCGAGGCTCTGAGCCGAGTGCCGAGTGTCGAGTGCCGAGTGAGGTTTCACAACAAAGTAACAAGTGAAAGGAAACGTCGCTAACATCACATCATGTAGGCTAGCAAGTGATAAATGGCTTCTTTTTTATCATCAAGCCATGTTTTTGATAAATTTTGCTTGCTGGAGATTGTAGTATGCAATTAAAGTATCGGTAGCAAATTATGCTATCCAGGTCTATATACTAAGTTATATATTTATCTATAGTGAGGTCCACGTTATAATGACAGTATTTGATCAACTTTGGTTTTGCTATCCTTGTCTATCATTCGACAAAGCCGGTGGTACTATCCTTTTCTAGGTCCACAACGGTGCCAATTATGTTTTTGACAGTGTAGAAATATGATTAATTAATGCAGAGAATCGGCATCGCTATTCTTCTATCTTCATCTACTGTCATTATAACGTGGACCTCACTATAGGGTATGAAAATTGAGATGTTTATGATGAGTCTTACATAAACAAACTACATTTCATAACTTTGCTTTGCTAAAGAAACTGACATACCACTTCTAAGTGGAATTATTTATTCATAACAGGTTGTTATGTGGCCAATAAGCTTTCTTCGAGCTCGTATATTTTAGAAATGAATTGTGTCCTGAAAGGGTAAACATTTTTTATTTTTATGATACTAGGAGTTTCCATTGATGGCTTCATGACATGTAGTGATGCATTTTTCATGGAGACAGCTGTAGCCTACCGTAACCAATTCAACTATTTGTTGCAAATTCAGTCGTGCTTTTATAGAGTATATTGAGGTGTTTATGGTCATCTCAGTGTACATCTACAGAAAACAAAAACTTGATAACTCTATTGGTAAATAAACTGTTACCAGCTCTATTATAAAGTAAAATTTATTCATGAGTTGAATGTTTGCATTGTTTTATTACCGGTACTCTCTACTTCCTTTAAATAATTATACAGAGAGAGTCATATGTATGGGAACCCTTCAATAAATTGGAGACTGTTGTGGATATAATACTGTAACTTTCAGGATAAGTTATTGGTCAAATACTCCACCTTTTGACGTACAACTGAATTTCAACCCCTCATAAGAGGGTGACTTAGGGGTTGTAACTAGAATATTTTAAATGTAAACACCCATTGTGTGGCACATCATTTTAAATGCCTTTTTGAAACAAGTTATAAGATAACTTCAATTAAAATGTTCTATGTTACTTGTATCCAAAATGGCGGCTGATTGAAGTTTTAGTTTTTAAGGAAATATGGGGTTGTAACTCAAATATTTTAAATGTTAACACCCATTGTGTGGTACATCATTTTCAAGGCCTTTATAAACAAGAAAGTTGAAATCAATAAAAATGTTCTATGATACTTTTATCCAAAATGGCGGATGACTGAAGTTTTAGTTTTTAAAGAAATAATTTATAAAGTTCAATCAGCCGTCATTTTGGATAAAAGTATCATAGAACATTTCTATTTATGTCATCTTCATCGTTTTGAAAGGGCCTTCAAAATGATGTACCACACAATGGGTGTTTACATTCAAAATATTTGAGTTACAACCCCTCATTTCTTTAAAAACTAAAACTTTAATCAGCCGCCATTTTAGATACAAGTATCATAGAACATTTTTATCGATGCCATCTTTCTTGTTTTGAAAAGGCCTTTAAAATGATGTACTACACAATGGGAGTTTACATTTAAAATATTTGAGCTACAACCCCTAAGTCACCCCCTTATGAGTGGTTGAAATTCAGTTGTACGTCAAAAGGTAGAGTATTTGACCAATAACTTATACTGAAAGTTACAGTATTATATTTACAACAGTCTCCAACTTACTGAAGGGTTCCCATACATATGACTCACTCTATAATAATTATTATAATATGTAATGTTCATGTTAGTGAGATCTAATCTTCGAATTGAGCAAATACATTTATAAGCGCAAAGAATATTTTATGATAGTAATTATACATATAACTTGCTGCTAGGTTAATAACAGTGCTTTGCATAATAATTATGTTACTAATCCAATCAATTCCAAAAACTGTGATCTTATAATACAAGTATACATTAGGCTACTCTGCAAAAACAAAAACATTAATGAATAATATTTTTTTCCAATGAAATTGATAGATTTATTATAGCTTCTTTGAAACTATTTCATCAATGTCCAGGAAATGAAATGATAAACCATATTTCTTATCCAAATAAGACATAACATGATTACAAATTTAATAATTATCTATAAATAATCAGACTTCCTTTTCAACTGTATCTCAAAATAACTTGTGTTACCGGTATTGAAGTGTTCGTAATACTTTTTTAATGTAGCCTATTGATAGTACTGAAACTTCACAAACTCTCTTTATGTTCATGTTTACAAAGTACGAAATTGACTGCTACTTTCCCAAATATTGTTTTAACAGTCAATAAGGAAATAACTCCATACAATAGCTACAATAAGTGACACAATATTACAAACTCCAAAATCGATACATAGGTGCTGTTCAAAATAATAATAATAAAAAGTACAGTCATGTAATCATCGATGACATAGCATGGCATGATTATTGTTTATTCTAAGTTTCCATTCTCTTCACAAGAAATTTTCGAGGTCAGCTTGGAAGTTTAAGGTTGAAAATAAATTTTTAAAAGTTGTTCACCTTCAATATGCGGCTAGATAGAAATTTCAATAGTAATGCACCTGTAACATAAACAAAGCCCGTGCCTCCCATTAATTTATGATCCTCCATCGGTTGCCAACAACATTAGGCCTATCAGTGTTTTTATCTTATTTCCACTACTTTGTTGTCTGATGATGATTAATTGGTTGCCTGGATATTGAAAAGATACTAAACTACTTTAAACAGCTTGATGATATTGTACCTACTATATTTCTATACTACCACTAGTACAACTTATATTCATACGTTTACTTTGGTATATCACTTGATAAAAATTACTGCAAACATGCCAATACATTCATAAATTGTTATTATTCACTTACACCCGGTTGCAAAAAGGTCTGTTAATTTTTAATCCCGATTAAATGCCACGAGAACCAATTAGCCCTCTTCTCAGAAACCCCTTCTCTGATTGGTTCTTAGGGAATCTAGTCATGATTAAAATTTAACAGGCCTTTGTGAAACCGAGCGCCTTTGAATAATAGAAATTAATAGACAAGTCATGTCAAATATCCTTCAATGAGACACATTCCTCTATTCTTAAGGCTGTGCAAAGGCTAAGAATAAACTTCTTACTCTTGATATTTTTCAAAGTTTTTTGATTTGTATATCATCAAGTTATCAAAATGAAAAAGTTTTCTCAGGAAAACATTTTTTTCTGATCATTACTTTTTGAGATATGAGCGCCTAAAGTTTAAATTTTCGGAACAGAACATTTCAAATTCGGTAAAAGATAAATCCATGAGATTTAGAGGATAGATTCTTCATGGTATTGTTGATCTAGTAAAACAAAAATTCTCTGAAAATATCAATTTTTAAAATTCAATTTTTTCAATTTACTAAAAATAACTTTTAGTTGGGTTATTTTTGGTAAATTGAATAACTTTTCCAAAAATTGATATTTTTAGTAAATTTTTGTTTTACTAGATCAACAATACCATGAAGAATCCATCCTCTGAATCTCATGGATTTATATTGTACCGAATTTGAAATGTTCTGTCCCAAAAATTCAAACTTCAGTCGCTTATATCTCAAAAAGTAATGATCGGAAAAATAATGTTTTCCTGATAAAACTTTTTCATTTTGATAGTTTGATGATATACAAATCGAAAAACTTTGAAAAATATGACGAGTAGAATGTTTATTTTTAGCCTTTGCACAGCCTTGAGAATCCATTGATCAATTATGATGGAGTTTCAACATATTCTAAAATAGATGAGTAGCGCTATACGATAAAATGAAAATATTTAACTAATTGTTCATTGATATATTTTTTGTCAACATAATAGAAGTAAGAATAGAATACAAATAAATAATAGAAATAATATATGCACATACCTAATGAAAAAATAGCATATTTGTCTAATAAAAATGAGATGAATGCAATATAAAGCATCGCAATTTTTTCAATCTTTTTCATGTGAATCATATAGTATAGGAAATCCTAAATAGTCTATGTAAATCTTATTTCAACTCAAGAATTAGGTACCATATTCGTTTAATAGTCCTGGATGAATACAATTCAAATTATATTGGATTCGAATTCACTTCAAAATTACATTAACAGTCGAAACATGTTGTGAGGAACCTAAAGTAAAGATGTGAACTTTGATTTTCAATTTTTATAGAATTGAATTACTTATTCATTTCATTGTAAAAAGTTATGAATAAAATGTGACAGGTAGGCCTACGGTATCTTAATAAGAATATAATGAACTAGTAAAACGCTCGATAAAAATTAGAATACCTTCTACTTTATATTTAGTGTATGATTCAGTAGTGAGTCAATACCCATTGACCAGTATTGATACTAGTCTATTCAGAACATGAATAAATTGAATATTATTAATAACGAGATGATAAAACATAATTATTACCTATCCATTGGAAGCTTTAATGAATTATTTTAGCTTGCCATGACATATACGATATAGTACTTGTTCCATGACAGCTCAACTCGCTCATTGCAGTTCAACATGCTACTAGTTTAATAAATAATTTCCGATTGGATACAGTATGAAGTCTCAAAGGCCTAGACGACTAATTTACAATATTTATATTACATGATTCTCATTACCAATGTTGTCATTGAGTGCCTATCCAGGCAATGAAGTAACTTGCTTTATTGATGATTATCTATGCGTGTAGTGTAGCTTATCTGCTTTTGTGTAAATGAAAATGCAAACGTGAAATACCTGCGATTTAGTTCAAGGATACTCCTTGAATCACCGAGTCCTGACTCGTCGTGATCCGCTACCTCTTTCTATTGAAAATGTTCAGGCACGAGTCTAGTGAAAATAGGTTTCATTGAGAAAACACTATTACAAAGGACTAATATATGATTAAAGACGAATCATATCAATCAAACTGCCATCTAAATCACGTTAAAGTAATGATTTAATAATGATAGGTCAGTTTTATCAAAATGTATTATAGTCTTTCATAAATATTGTTCCAGAAAGATGATTGCTGTAGCCTATTGTTTTCAACAATTGTATAATAATACTGTATTTGTTTGTATAATATAGGTACAAAAAATATTTTTTCATATAAATTAATATTTCAAATAATTGAATTCAACGTTTGATTTATTAACTAAGATTATTGTATGATTGATGAAAATGCTATTAAGTACAGTTACACAAGTATGTCTATTGTTATTTTTTTCTGAAGATTAATTCAATAATAGATTTATAATAATTCATAAGACTATAATAATAATACTCAATAGGTAATTTAGTATCTGTACATGGTTGAGGAAAACTACTCATTTCTATACGGTAATTAATTGTTACTCTAAAGTTTATGAATACTTTCAGTAAAAATAGTAATAATTTGGAAAACAAACACTGGTAGTAACTTTTTGAAAATCGAGATTCTCATTCACCATTAGTTTCTTCATGAATAAAAATGGTGAAACAAATAATTAGGTTGTATCCCAAGAAGGCGAAGTGGCTGTGGCCTGTGTGAAAGTAATGAAATTTCATCTTATTATCTGTAATAATAGAGTAGTTAGATCAAAGTAAAGGCTACTGAGCTCCCACAGATTACTGGCTATTATATCAGTTTTTGTATTCAATGCCCTCATAGGACTTGACTAGGACTGAATATGATTTTTGTAGGTGAGGGCATAGGCTACTTGCCGGTTCAGTGTTAGCAGACTGAAGTTATTACTTAAAGAAATAAGTTAGTTCTCTGAAGTAGAACTACAGAGCAGTTGAGAATAACATCAATGTAATTTTAACATAAATAAATATGGCTTCATCAATAATATTGTGTTGGAACTAGTTGATCATCTGTTAATTTCAAAAATGAGAAATAATGAGATTTTCCCGTTCAATCATGAGTGAGAAATTTATCTTCAGACAACTCTGACATATGATTGATTCGGTATTATTATAGCCGATAGGTAGATGTTGGCTCGATGCAGGATTTGAATGTAGAACGAAAGTTCTTTATATAGTTATCTTTCAAGTTCGAGCCATCTTCTTGTTTTTCTAATAATTACATGTTTTTGTCGGAGAAAAGTTTCATGATTGGAACGAACAGAAGAAAAGTGGTTCAGCACCTTGATTGTCATTATGATTGAAAAGAGAAGAAATCCCAATAATAACAATTATCAACAACAATCTAATGATATCCGGTTTGATCTGATATTTCATTTAAAACTCTATAAAATCTATTCATCAGATAGGCTACTATAATTCCATATAAACTAATACATTTAAACACCGGAGGAGTTCCGTGTTGATCTCAGTAAACAAATACTAATATTAATGTAATATGCCTAATTACTGATTCAATATAGGTCAATAATTGTGTTATTCTACTCTAAACGATCGAAAAAACATTTTTATTTATAAACCCAATTGACAACTATTATTTACTGCGTTAAAGAAACTGATTCATATTATATTCTATCTGAAGCTTATAAATAACGCTTCAAAACTACTAAACAATAGTTCAGTCAATATATACATAAAAAAGTGGGTGTGCTTGCAATTTATATTGTAGTTCTGATTTTTCAATATATTATTTGGGTACATAATAGAAGTCCATAACCAATTTCTTCATGCAAAATTTCCTTGTTCTAGATACAGAGTGGCCCAGAAACCTCGTATTTTCGGCTCATTTTCCAGTTTTTAGCTATTTCTACCAAATCTCCAAATCTGCCAAATAATCGGACAGAAAAAATTGCTATCACCTTTTTTTAGATTATAAAATTCTAAATGAAATGAGATCATTCGGAACTCTCCATCTCCAATGTGTACTGAATTATAATTTTTCAAACGGGTAAAATTTTAAGAAAAAATAAATTTTGATGAATTTTTGTGCATCTAACGGGTGATTCTCATAGAACATAATTTCATGAACTTATGTCATTGTGCGAAATATCAATGTGAGGACATTGTAGTTGGTGATGATGGTTGAAGTTGAAAATTAGTTGTTTTTCACAATACAAGGAGCATTGTTGTCAGGTGTACCTGCGGAAATCTATATGAGATAGAGCGCTCTACCTGATCTCAGATTGTAGAGCACAAAAATATGCTCAGAGGGATTTTGAATTAAACATGTAAATGGTAACAATCAGAAAATATTGTTGATCAAAACCTAAAATTTATCAAAATTTACTTTTTCTTCAAATTTTACTCATTTTTGAAAAATTATAACTCAGTACACATTGAAGATAGAGAGTTCCGAATGATCTCATTTTATTTTAGAATTTTATAATCTAAAAAAAAAGGTTAGAGCAAATTTTTCTCTCCGATTACGAGATTTGGCAGAAATAGCTAAAACTGGAAAATGAGCCGAAAATACGAGGTTTTTAGGCCACTCTGTATGTAGCACAAGGAAATTTTGCACGAAGAAATTGGCTCTGGACTTCTCTTATGTACCCAAATAATATATTGAAAAATCAGAACTACAATATAAATTGCATGCACCAATGTATATAGTGACTGGACTACAATAGGTTACAAATAGAGCTTGCAATTTGTCAAAATAAATCTACCAGTAAAAAGTGCTTCTTATACCGTATCTATTTTGCGACCGCAGTGTAAATTGTATAAATGATAACCAAGAAAAACTCATATATATAAGTTTCAGGTATTTCTGTAATAGAAATATTACTTCGACTTTGATGGGAAATATTCTTCAATATTAATTCTATCGGTTATAATTATAGGTCTCAAAAATAAATAGCTTCTTGTCGGAAACAGTTTTGTTTGATAGCTAGTCTTAAAGTCGGAATTGTTTCCCCAAATTTCATGATAAATAGAAGCTTCTATTTTGTGACATTGACCTTGGAAGACTTTGACTTTCTTATACAAGGCTTTTCCTGTTCACATTTTGCAAATTCTTGCAATTGTCTATCCATTGAGAATCGCTCAAAACTATTAGCGTATTGTTCCTTCATAGTGTATGTCCGCTCGCTCAGTTTAGCATAGGGCTGAGGTCAATCCTTTGTGATGCACTTGAGGACAAGTCCAGTTCAAAGCTCTTCTTTGAATGGTAAATTTAGACAAATGTCTTCAAGCCTTCATTTGTCCGAAAGAAAGACACACACTAGATCCGAATTACTACCCACACTTATCCCTTTCTTTCACATTTTGTGATTGGTCATGGTTTGATCTTAGCTCGTCTATAGTAATGTCCATGCTGGTCAAGTTAAGCAAGTTACACACACATCGATTTTTGGAGGTACGATTTTTTGCCGTCCTTATAAATTCTATCAGATTGAACAGATTATGTCAGACAGATGCTGTTTGTCAAGTTCCGTTTAATCTGGTAGAATTCATAAGGACTGATAAAATTCGAACGTCCAAAATTCGATGAGTGTGTAACTGGCAATACTTTATTAAAATACTAAAATGTGCTTATTTCTAATGATGTATTAAAATCATGTGCTCTAAATACTGGATTATATTATCATCATCATGTATTTTTATTGTCCTTTCCTATTTTTCAAATCCACATAAAGTGAATACCGTAATTCAACAATTTTCACATTTTCAAATTGCTTGGAATCCTCTTTTATTACTTGTATACAGAGTGGGTGAGAAGTTCGAGAACGGCTTAATATCTCATACAGAAAGGTAGATTGACGATGGGTGTGATTGGGGATCCTACTCAAATTGAAAAAACTACTTTACAATGACTCAAAAAATCTGGTCCGCCATATTGAATGCAACTTCATTTTTTTTAAATAGGAAGGTGGTCATGCGATACATGATTTTGATAGGAAATTTGAAGAAAAAATGAATGGTGGAAACCGCATATCGATATCTCAAACCGTTTCGAAGATATTCACATTATTAATCATTACTATTCCTAGCAGAAAGGAGAGAAAAAAGTCTGAGAACGGCTTAGTATCTCATAAAAAGAAGTGATTCCAAGGTGGGTGTCATTGGGGATGTTACTCGAATTGGAAATACTACTTTACTATGACTTTAAAAATCTGGTCCGTCATCTTGGATCCGCCATTTTGAATGCAACTTTATTTTTTTAAAAAGGGAGGTGGTCATGCGATACATGATTTCGATACGGAATTTCAAGAAAAAATGAATGGCAAAACCGCACATCGATATCTCAAATCGTTCAGAAGATTTTCACATTATCAATCAGTACCATGCAAATCAGAAATGAGATACATGTGTGGTATCGATTAATAATGTGAATATCTTGTGAACGGTTTGAGATATCGATGTGCGGTTTTCACCATTCATTATTTCATGAAATTCCGTATCGAAATCATGTATTGCATGACCACCTTCCTATTCAAAAAAAAGAGTTGCATTCAAAATGGTGGATCCAAGATGGCGGACCAGATTTTTAGAGTCATTGTAAAGTATTTTTTTGAATTTGAGTAGGATCCCCAATCACACCCACCGTCAATCTACCTTTCTGTATGAGATATTAAGCCGTTCTCGGAATTTTCACCCACTCTGTATGTTATATGTATGTTGCGTTTAATCGTAATAAACAATAATTATTATTACTCTACTGTTCCTCAAGATACCTCGACTGGGCAATTATTCTTGGTGGGTTGCTTTACCATAGTCTACATTAATTTTGTCGTGTGATCAGGCTCACTGTTTTTTGTAGGATGATTTTCTATATATAGATCTAAATATAAAGCACGGTAATGAAAATGAAAGGTGTTGTACATGAAGTTTGCTACTCTAGTGAGGAGTTAGAAAGCTTGCATGTGAAGAGAGTGAAAAATATATGTTGTCCTTAATAGACAAGACCAGGGCCAGTAGGATTTTTGGATACGAAAATACGATCACCTTATCATACTTACCTAGAACCTATTATGAAATAAAACTTTTATTGGGTTTCCAACAATATTTCTCCACTCATATAAAATTTTCACTCAACGACAACCAATAATTCTGAGAGGAGTGATATTCAAAAGAAAAACATATTTTCGCCACACTGCACAGAAAGCAGCTGTTTTCCAGTCCCTACATAGATCTGAAAGACATTGTTTGCAGACGACTCTCGTCTGACGTCAGAACAGGTTTCTTTCCGGCCTAGGCCGGAAAGAGTACCCTTTCCAGCCGCTAACATGGAACTAAGAAAGGTGATCAAAAAACAGCTGATCAAAAAACTTTTCATTATTTGTGTTCATTATTCAATAATTAAAACATTTATAATAATATCATCCTATTGTCATTTGAAATAATAAAAAAGTATAAACCCATCCTCCCACATAATTGAACATCATCTTTTAGGTTATTTAGACAATTCAGAAAAAAAAGTAAAAATACTTGAACAATTTCCTGATATTCAGATTACCTCAGATTTGCTAGAGCTATGACCTTCCACTTCTGCTTTCGGAAGTGCTTAGTAAACAATTATTATTATATATTATATATATATATATATATATATATATATTATATATATATATATAGTTTATTTTTCTGTGTGGCAAAAAATAGCGTTCGCACCACGGGCAAAAATGTTTTTCCGGCTCTCAATCTTTTCTAGTCCTCGGCCTCGAGCCGGAAAAGTATAATTTTCGGCCCTAGGTGCGAAATATACTATTTCGGGATATTTTCAATTTAATCAAAAAATTTGAATTTCCTTTTCATCTTCCAACCTTGAAACTTTTCCAGCACTGCTGCAATATCGGGGAGATATTCTACATACAATTCTGTTGTTAAATTAGAAATTTGAAAAAGTTACAATTTTACACAGTTTTCAACGCTGTAATTTCTTAGGTCTCAACTTATTTTATACAGACTATAGTAGGTACTCATTATTCCAATGTAGCTGAACTAATACAAAATGCACTGAATAAAGTTGCATTTGCAGTATTGCAATAATCAATTTGTTCTCATATTTCATCTAAAAGCCTGCAGTTCATTAAAAAAAACTGTTATTTTCAAACCATCTGTCTCGTGTTCTTCTAGGGGGGTCAGTAGCTGAAGAGATTAATTACCTGTTAGGAAAACGTATATTCTGTGATGATACTGGTTAATATTGAGCACGTGTGTTGTCGGGCGGATGACGAAAGGTATACTTTGTGCATTACGCCGCTGGGATTGTTGAAGGGGCTAGTGCTGGTGTGTGGTGGGGGTGTGTAAGCGTGCGTTGTGCTTTTGAGGGGAGTGAGGGGGTTCAAAATAGTATGATAGTAGATTGATTATTGTATTCACTTTTACTATTACTAATTTACATTAGAACCTATATTATTTTATTGTAAGTTTCCTGGAAAAATCATTTCAATGATTCTTCTCATTTTCAGGTTGAAAGACAAAATGAACGAAGAGATTGGAAAATGCAATGGTAATGCCGAACTCTCCCCCTCAAATACGAGCTCCAAACTGAGACATCCATTCCGTCAAGCACTTCCACAGGTAATTAATCATCTCATAATATATTTCACTGATTTTTCCTTTATAATATTCTATTTCAGATGACGATAAAAACAATTTTTGGCGGAAGAACTAGAAAAATACTTCAAAATAAAACCATTCAACTATTTAGCCTAATAGATAATAATCTTCCCCAGCTAATTACAAAAATGTAATTATTACTAATCAGTGTACCGTCAACTTTTTCATTGATAAAAAATGAAAAAATATCGATAAAGTATACAATTTTCCAATCTTAAAAATTGATGAAAACGACTAAATAAATAATAAGACATACTTTGGCTTAACGGAAAAACATGTTTATGCATTATTTCAAGTTGAAAATTTGATACAGTATGTTTGAAGCCACTTAAATATGTGTAGTATGAGTGATTGGACAAATATTTCCTACCTTTTAAGTTGAGTAAAGTATGAAGTAAAGTAGAAATGTGTAGGATGAGAAATTAGTTACCTAAAAAATATTACCTGTAACTCACTTCACTGGCATATGACAGCTATTGACATATTCTATTCACAAGACACATGCCTTCATACTGTATTGTCTATGAGAGTAATTACCGTGGCAAGACTGGCACTACCTGTTCTATTCTTAGCCAGTCGTCTATTCTGCCTTTCAATAGAGCGCATAATCTTCGATAATAATCGTAATTAATGATTCAAGGAATTATTTCAAAGGGTTAATGTACTTGAATCAATAAATATTGAATTGAAAAAATCGTCCGTTAGTTATTGTAATAACTGTTGAATATTTGTTCAATAATGATTGATTACATTTTTGATTCTGATGCAATAAATTAATATTGATTGAGAAGAATTGTGAAAGTCATTATTTATATGGGAGGTACCTAACTATTAAAATTTCTGATCTGCCATGGATATTTATTTTTATAAATTAATTCGAATTTAGATTTTTATAGATTACAAAACGCCTCAAGGGAATGCATATAAAATTTCTTTTCCATGATACAAAAAGGATTGATAATAAATAATACACGGGGAAAATCCAAAATAAATCTCTTATTCCAATCTGTGAAGGCACCGTGAACTCGAAACCCGATAAAGCTTTCCATTTGAAACTAAAAGCATGATAAAGAAGATTAATCAAAAATATTATTGTAAGTGATATATGGAACTATACTGGCATAAAAACCTCATAATAAATATAAACTCCAGGAGTCGATTCTACTAATTCAAGAGATAAAGATTTGTATGAACTTGTCTGAAAAAGCGCTTTCTTGCTATGATAGATAACGTTGAAGAATAATGTTACAAATAGTTAATGATAAGGGTACAAATCAATTGCTATCGCTATCAATCTACGTATTTCTTGTTTGAAAACGGTGCATGAAAGGTGCAGTTATAGTGTGAATATTGATCGATTTTATACTGAGCTGAAGTAAGAATAACGTTTTAAAAGTGTATTAATCCAATATTGGTGACGGTTTTTTCCTGGAAAATTCCAGGAATTTTTCGCGCAATAAACCGGTATATTTTGATGATTTAGAAAAAATAAATAATTTATCATTATAAAGTACATTGATACAAAGTATCAATGATGATTATAAAGTACAATGAAAAGTCCTCGAATTATAATAAATAATTCTTGAATCTTCAAATTATAATAAATAGATATTCTTTTCTTTTTGAGTTTAGTCCTACCAATATTTAGTTTAACGTTTAAAAAATTCTAATAACATACCCCAAAACTTAAACATGAGCATCAGATTAAGCTAGAATCTTGAATTTAGAATCCAATGAAATTGGTTAGAAATTAATTCTGATAGACCTGTCCATTTGAGAGTAGTTGAAAGTATAAATCTCATTTCAGAAGTTAAATTGCATATTGGCAAATTTCAAAGTTTTATTGAAAGAAATGAAGGTTCTAATCCCGTCGAATACCATCGAATAGGCATGGACTTTTGATAATTTCATAATTTCAGAAAATCACCCTCGCACTTCCCATTACCAACGCACAAGCAAGAGCCTCATGTGGGCATCATCTGCTATAAAAAATAATAAATCTCTTTTGGAAGGCTACTTTTGGATAAGGATTTGTAAATTCAGTATTGATTTAGGATTTATTTGTGCTGAATCTTATTCATTCATATTCACACAATCATCATAATAATATTGAGAAAATTAAATACCACACAATGTGTAAAATTTTAATATCAAATTATTTTTAGTGTGTATCAAATAACATATTTCTTGCTATTGCTTTAGGCTACACCACCATGAGGAAATATGATTTTTTTGCCATTTTGGGACAATTTCAATATATTTTATTATTGGAAATTTATTTACGACCATATTATAACTTATATATTATTTGGTTTTTCCGAGTCAAACGAGTAGTAATGAAATAATCTAATTTTTCAATATTCTTTCAAAACAGATTTTAGCAACGACTGCCAAAAATATTCTTCTTCTCGGATATGGAATGACTCTCGGATTTCCAACAATTGTGATACCAAATTTGGCTCAAGCTTCCAACTCTACAACAGATCCCTACAATTTGACTCTGACAAGAGATCAAATATCATGGTTCAGTAAGTATCGTGTTCAATGATAAAAATAAATAATGATAGTCAAAGTATTAATAAATTAGCAAAAACAGACCTATAGATCATAGATCCTAGATCTATGGACCACTGATAGCTGATAGTCAACAGTCAATATAGCCTTTCTTACAATATAGCCTATTCATTACATATGTTTGACACTATTTCTATGCATTTGTACATGTTTGATGAATAAAGATTTTCTATTCTATTTTATATATTCCTCAAGAATGGTAATTATTGATGTTAAATGTACAATCTGTTTCAGATTAAGGTAGATGAGAAATTTAGCAGAGTTTCCCCGGGGATATGAATGTATTTACTTTTGCTATTTTTAAAGAAACAAAAGGAAATCCAATTTTTCCAAGTTAATTCCTCATTTCAATTCTCTATGATCTACATTTTTTAATACAACTTTTGAAATTTGATAAAATCCACCATCTAATACATAGGCTACTGATACTTTGAGTAACAGATTGAGCTGAACCTATGAATCAAACAACTTTCCAAAATAATCTTTTTTGAAATTTGGGTATTTTCATATAAAAATTAATTGTCTCATATAATAGCACACCGTATTCTAGATTCTAGAGCATTGCAACTCTGCTGTTGCTGTACTCAACCCGTACATTGGCGGTTCTCAACCTGGTTTGGCGATATTAATTGTATCACCATCGCACTTGCTCACTCGTCATTGATTTATTGCATTGAGTACAATAATAAAACTTCAGAAAAGGAACAATATAAGCTGTGGACAATAGATCAAAACTGTTTCTATTACAATTTGTACAAAAGTTGCTTTATAGGTGTAGTGTCACAATTTTAATTGTACTATCAACATTCTAAAACGTAATATTAAACGAATTTTTATTTTTTTAATATTTCGTACAACTTGTATTAAAAATAATCTACGTAAATTCTACCAGTAGTTTTCATGTTTTTCTCCTCTTAAATATTATTCTCCTTCTCCTGTTTTTTTTTTTTTTTGCAATGAGTCTACCCTGACCTGCTAGCACAGCAATGAAAATCAATCTATTATGTGGGCATCATCAGCAACATATTTAAACAAATTGAAAAACCTATTTTCATTTTTTAATTAAAAAATATATATAAAAACCAAATTTCCGTTGTTTAAATAAAAAAACATATTTTCATGTTTTAATAATGTTTGATGGGAAATAAAATAAAGTGTAGCGGTTATAAATTGCAGGCAGTATCAACCTGATCTGCGTGCCGCTGGGTTGCTTCCTGTCAGGAGTGCTGACTCAGCCGTTCGGTCGCAAGCCAAGCATGATGGTGCTGAATGTGCCATTCATCATCGCGTGGCTCATCTACCACTACGCCAGCTCGGTCAACATGCTGTATGCGGCGCTCGTCATTACAGGGTTCAGTGGCGGGGTCCTCGAAGCTCCTGTAAGACACTCTTCTAGGTACCAGTTAACCTATTTATATTTATGCTTTTATTTACAACTAAAACGCATACTCCCAATCAACCAATACTCCAAAATCTCACAAGGGTTTTTCATTTCAATCTGTCAACTCTACGTGCTTAGCATATTCAAATATTTCAATAAACATAGAAGCTCATCATCAACAATATTGATGTAACTCATAGAACAAGATACTATTTATATAGATATGTTAAGTTACATTCAACGATTATTTGTAAGCAGCTGGTATACATCACTCCAAATAAATAAATAAATAAAATTTTATTGTCGAAAAGCCTTTACAGCATAGACAACGTCAATATGTAACATAACAACGATAAGTTCAAGTCACACACTTCTACAGTAGTATATACACAATGCTCATGTAATGATGGTTTATATTGTAAAATAGAACAAATAGATATTATTATAATATTAACAAATAGAATAACAACAACAATAAATACATTTGGACGTTTCTACTTTAGTATCACAGTTGAGTGATGAAGAGAAGTTGAATTTAGATAACAAGATAATCAGACTAACCAACACTTATAGACAGATACTAATTATTTACTAACATATATTTACTAGGCACTCATCGAATTCAGTCAATTTATAAAACGGATTTAATACTAGCCAACTATATATCTTTCGTTTAAATATCTTTTGTGATACATTATGTAAATGGGAAGGCAGTTTGTTGAACAGTTTTTGTCCTGTGATCTCAAAACTATTAAGAGATTTTGTCAGTCTTTGGTGCTGTATATCAATGCGATTTCTGTACCTAGTGTTAATTGAATGAACATCACTTCTCAACTGCAGACAGGATAGGTTCTTATGGGTATAAATGAGGACATAATATACATACAAGTTTATCACAGTTGGAATTTTTTGATTAATGAACAATGGTTTGCAATGCTCAAGATATGATGAGTTAGTTATAATTCTTAAAGCTTTCTTTTGAATGAGTAGAACATCATTGATCTGAGAAGCATTACCCCAAAGGATGAGGCCATAAGATATTATACTATGAAAGAAAGAAAAATAGGCCGTTCTTAAATATTTCATAGGTACTACACCGGATAGACTTCTGAGCAAATGAATTACTCTGCTAAGCTTTGAGCTGACATATTTGATATGTGGCTCCCATGTGAGCTTTGAGTCCATATGAATCCCTAAAAATTTCACACTCGCTGGATTATTCACTGGAGGTCCTCTTTTTAAATTAAAGTTAAGTTGTTCAGTTTTACTGTTATTAAGAACAAAGCTATTTGCATTGAACCATAGAGATGCTTTTTCCATAGTGTGTTTGCTCTCCTGGCTCAGAATGTTCAGATCACTGTTCAGGTTAAAGAAAGTGGTATCATCTGCATACAAAATTGTATCAGTCTTAACGAAAGCTGAAATGTCATTGATCGCAACCAAAAATAAGAAAGGACCAAGTATCGAGCCTTGGAGCACACCCGACTCAACCTTCAACAACGACGACTTGTTGCTAATGCTACCTACAGTTACTAGTTCACTACGATTCATTAGGTAGGACTTTAAAAATTTGAGAGCATTCTGACCTGTTCCATAATAGTTCATCTTTTCCTAAAGAATTGTATGATCAACACAGTCGAATCCCTTACTTATGTCACAGAAGGTGGCCAGAGCAAAGTTTCCCTGTTCAAATGCTTGCAATACACTCTTAGTTAATTTGAGAAGAGCATCTACAGTGGATTTATTTTTTCTAAAGCCAAATTGAGAAGGTGCTATGATATTTAAACGCTCAAAATGGTCAGACATTTGATTATATACTATAGTTTCAAGTATTTTTGCTAGAACAGGTACAATAGATATTGGTCTATAACTACTTGGACAATCTCTATCACCCTTTTTGTAAATAGGCACCACCCTCGACTTCTTGAGCTCCTCTGGAATTACTCCTTCCGCTAAGCATTTATTTAGACAATGTGTAAGAGGCTTCACAAAACTATCTATCACCTCCTTTAATAAGTTGACAGACATGCCGTAAATATCACAGCTATTAGAAGATTTAAAACCTTTGACAATGTCTGACACTTGTTCAGGGAGCACTTCACAGAAATTAAAGTTAGCAGTCAAACTGGGTCCCTTAACAGATTCTAGATCCAATGACAATCTACCTGGTCCATTCAATGAGTCTTGAATATCTTTAACAGACTGAATAAAATAATTGTTTAGAACATCTGGATGCAGAGGAACACTCTTTCTAGCATTAACATTATTATCAGCAACTGTGTTTATAATTTCCCATGCAGCCTGACACCTGTTTTTTGATTTTTCAATGTATTCAGTGTTATAGATTTTTTTTGCTTCTCTTATTGATTTCTTATACCCATTTCTACATTCTATATAAGCAGATTTTGTTTCGGCAGTTTTGAACTTATCATTTAGACTCATTAGTAAAAACATTCGCTGCTTTAGGGCTGCCAACTGTGAACTGTACCAACTGTTTTTCTTATTCTGCTTGCCTCTATTGTAGGAAACTTTACAAGCTCTTTCAGGAATGTTATAGTTGAATATTCTTAAGAATTTAGAAAAGAAATATGAAAACAGATCATTAGCTGGTTCTTTTTTACTATATATATCATATCAGTCAGTACTATACAACGAATTTCTAAATTTATTTATTTTGTCAGCAGTCATAGGTCTTGTTTGTACTAGCTTTGATTCGGTATTATATTTTTTAACATTACTACTATGTGCAAGCTCAACAGATTCAATGGTCAGAAAATCATGATCCGAGTACGGGAAAGGAAGAACCTTATTTGAAACAACAGTACTCCTAATATTAGTAAATATATTATCAAGACAAGCATTATCTCTTGTATTTACGACATTTGTGAATGTCATGTTGAATTGCCTCAATAAGTTTTTCAGCTCAAAAGTGCTACGTCTATCTCTATTCAAGTCAAAATCCGAGTTCACATCTCCACCTACGAATACATGATAGTTTTTAAATGCTAGCCCATGCAAGAAGTTAAACAGTTCTTCCAATTGTTCCAAGAAAACTCTACTGTTACCATTAGGAGATCTATAAATTGATGTAATTATCAATTTGGAAACACGATTGACAACACATGTGGCTTCAAAGTCCAACTCCCTGCAAAGAAAATCTACATTCAAATGGTCAAAATCCTTAACTGATTTTTTTATAAAGATTGCCACTCCACCTCGAATGTGAAGTGTTCTATAAAAACTATTACAAAGAAAATAATCATCTAGTTTTAAAAAAGACAGTTGAGACTCTCTACACCAATGTTCACTTACACAAATAATATCAATACTGTTATCAATAGCAAACTCATTTAACAAGTCTTCCTTACTTATCAAACCCTGCATATTAATGAAACCCATTCTAATTTTTTCAATTCTATTATTCTGTTCATTACAAAAGGGTTGTGTAAAATTATTCTTATCACATTGAGCATCTAAATTGATTTGATCAGAACAAACACCAATCACAGAATGTCTATCAACAGAAGTGTAATTCGAATAAAATTTTTGCCCATCTACTCTTCTAAAAAAGAACTAAGTGGAAGAGTAATGGGAGGAAATGAGCTCAAATATGAAAAATACTCCTCAACATACTTAACAATCCTATCACCTATATACGCTTTTCCAAAACCATTCAAGTGCAATCCATGACGTGTGAAAAATCTTCGTCCTAGGTTACTAATGTCCATGAATTTTACGTGTGGATACAGGCTACATATTTTCAACATTGACCTATTAGTTTCCTTGATTGCGACGTTGACGCAGGACCAGTCTGCCAGGTCGTACCGAAGAGGAATTGAAAAAACAAGAACATTTGTCCTATACAGTGCCGCCAAACTCCGTCGCAACGCTATTAGAACGTCGTCAGCCTCATTCTTGCTTACATCATTTGAGCCGGCTTGAATTATGACAAAGTCCTTTGCACCAAAGCTATCAAGGTTATTGGGTAAGACATCCCGGAACTTCGCACCCGGCTTTACAAAAGAGGTAAAATTGTAGCTGTTATTCTTCATGAACTCTCTGCAGACATTTCTCCCTTGACTATCAGCGTAATGATGTATTTTAGCCTCACAAGTGACACTAGCATTAGATTGTCCGGATTGATTCTTGGTCTTTCGATTAGACGACCTCCTATTACAACAATTAGGGATCTCACCGTTTGACTGTGTTTCTTCATACTTTCCCGACTCAACGTACAATTTATCATGTAGGGTCCTCCATTTATTAGTCTCTCCTCGCTCCACAACTCTCTCATTTCTTAAAGCTAAGTTATCCGCCTCCAATGCTTCAATAGAAGTAGACATTGACTGCACTCTTTCTAATAGAGATTCATTTTTGTACTCAAGTGACTTAATTGATTCGAATCCTCACTCTGACTCTGAATTTCAGATTTCAACTGTTCTATTTCTAATTTCAAATCTCTCACCTTATTTATAAGGTCATCTCTTTGTTGTAAGAGCTCTAAATCACGTATACTGCAAGTCTCGTCATCCCTAACAGTTCTAATGTTGGGTGTATTAACACCCATCTCTCGCGATTTTGGAGTCTCATTAAGCTTATCTCCAACGGTTCTAATGTTATGTGTATTGACACCCATCTCTCGCGATTTTGGAGTCGATAACAACTCAATTATCTTATTTGGTGATTTTGAGGGAGTAGTATCAATGTTTGAAACTCGTGACCCTGTGTTGATATCCGAAACTGAATGATTATGGGTACCTGAAGCTCCCATAACTTTATTAATAGCACTGTTCGTTTTCATAGAAGCAGAACAACCAAACGTCAAACATCGCCATGAAACTTGTCCATTTACTAAATCTCGATCCTTTCTATAACTGTGACCGTCTACCTTTATTGCTTTATTACCTGTTTTTGTTTTAAAAATTTGGATAGACATGGTGGTATTGAGTTAACCAGTATGTGAAGGTGTAGTGGAAAAGTTGACAGTTCAAACTCTATCTCTTCCCGCTCCGTTCACTGCGCTCCGTTGTCATGGGAACCAGAGACGCCGCAATGCAACGAATTTACCCAATAATAAGAAACGAACAACAATATCTATATAAACAGTTGTAGGCAGAACGTTTATCTGAGCGATAAAACAAAAGATTTCACTACTAATCTTGAGTATGCACCGACTACAGTTTACAGTTGCAAGAGAAACAAGCCCTCAAATCAGTTAACGCTGCACGGAAACCGATAACAAATAGTCCGTTGACTAGCTACACTATGTTCAGTTTATATACCTGTTTATATTCTGATGTATACAGTACCAGTAAGCGTGCACTGACACTATTTCAGTCGAAACTAATAAGTACAACCGGCTAAAAGTTAGGTTAAACCCACAGGCAAAACCTATTTTTCCGTTGCTTGTGCTACTCACCAATCACAAGGAATTCACTTGACTATTTCAATAAACCACCACTACGCAGTACGTATCAACACGAATATAACTCTTCAACAATTCACCAAATATCATAAAACTTTGAAATATGTAGAGCTACAACCAGAGTTACTTTTCCAACTTGCGCATGCGCACTCAAAACAGATTAGTTTACAAGGATTGTAAACTGCATCCCGAATGAGCTCATCGGTGAACCTATTACGTTTGTTCCAATAAATAGCCTATTGAAAACTGGATACTTCACAACTATTACTTTCATCCTTATATTGTATGAGATCAAAATTTTTTCAACTTTGAAACTTCTCATTATTGTCAAAAACTTTTAATTCACAAAATTGACAGCATTTATGTTAAGTATACTTTCTATAGTTTACATAAAAGTATTCCATTTTAGATTAGCTTAAGATTTGGAAACAGTTAATAAGTTTCTACTCTTACTGGCGAACAAGTGTTCCACTTATGCCAGTAGTCTACACCTCCAGCCGTATAAGAATAAGATAGTTGATATAGCTATTATTAGGATTATTATTATTGATTTTTTCTAATTGTCACAACTTTGTATTGTTTTTGTGTTTTTGGTGAAATATAATGAATTGAATGTCAATACAACATTTAGGCTACGGTATCCAGTCATTTTCTGATGTAAAGCTGCAAAACTTCATTCCTACTTTCTTAGGACCAAGCCACAAGAGGCGTTTTTTTAGTCGGCACGACAGGACAGGAAGCGCTCCGATTGGCTGGACAAGGAGCTCACTCGATACGCCAACCCAATCAGCTGATAGGAGAGCTTCTTTTCCTGTAGTAGTATAAAAAACACCTCCTGTGGCTTGGCCCATAGGAACGGTATCAGTTTACCAATTACTACGTTTTCTATGGTTTTATCTACATAGAAGTACTAACTTGAAGTTCTTTAAACTCTTATTCATTCTTCATACGTGCTAGTATGATATGTTAAACATTTACCATTGTAGATGCATTAGATGCATAGATAAAAACATAGATTCTCTATTTTTCAATATCACAATAGATCTTGTCCCAAATATGCAATTAGATCGCTACATGGAGGTGATGTATGCAAACGGCTTAATTTCATGTATTGATAAAGTAACCCGGCCTGATAGTAATACTTGTATTGATCATATTTTTGCAAAAATACCCAACAGAACAAAATTATCATCTTTTATCTTAAAATCCGAAATAACCGATCACTATCCTATCTGCTTAAACATAATTCATAATACCGGTAGTAGTAATTGTAATAATAATAACAATAACAATAGTAATCAATTTCATTCAAAAGTATGTTGGAGCAGAGTTAAACATTGTTTGCAATTTCAGTGCTGGGATGAAGTTTTAAATACAAATGATGTTGACAAAGCTACAGATTCATTTCTCAGTATCTTGAAAACAACTTTAGAGTCTAATTCAAGCAGTACCCCGATAACTTCAAAGAATAAAAAGATAAAACCATGAATTACGTCAGGATTAGTAATATCTATTAGAATGCGCGATAAACTTAGCAAAAAAGTGCGGGCCCAACCTTTTAATCTCGATCTAAAACAAAGATATATTAGGTATAGGAACTCGCTTCACTCTTTAATAAAAAATGCTAAAAATAACTTTTATAAAAAGAAGATAGATTCCGCAGCTGGCGATCCAAGAAAATTCTGGAAAATCGTCAATGAGATTTCAGGGCGTCCAGTTGGCAAGGAGGTATTTCCAGTCGGGGCTTTTGGGCACAAAACTTGTGATTCGGCTGCCACAGCGCTCGAAACTTTAAGCGATTCTTTTAACGAATATTTCTCCTCTGTGGGAAAACAACTGACGGAGGCTCTGAACCCAGTAGGACCTGCCGAGGTGGATGATGCTGATCATGCTACTCAGTCTGTATTCAACCTACAGCCGATCAGTTCAGAAGAACTTTATGGTGTTATAAACAGTATTAGGGGAAACTCATCACCCGGGTTAGATAGTATACCTACTAAAATGATTAAAAATAACTTTAATGAATTACAACAACCCTTAATGCACATCATAAACCTGAGTATCAATACAGGAAAATTTCCAACATCATTAAAAACAGCAAAAATTATCCCTATCTACAAAGCAGGACCAAAGTCAATAATAAGCAATTATAGGCCAATCTCTCTTCTTACAGTTGTTAGTAAAATAATAGAAAAATGTGTTAAAGTTCAGCTCACAAGATACCTTGTTAGGGAAAATATTATTGCAGACGAACAATATGGATTCATTACCAACAAAAGCACCTCAGATGCTTTGTTTGACCTAACCAAAGAGATAACTACAAAATTAGGAAATAAGAAGAAGGTTTTGATTACATTTTTAGATATAGCAAAAGCTTTTGATGCGATTGATAGGACAAAGCTTTACAAAAAACTAGAAACAATAGGAGTGAGAAATAGAGAATTGGAGTGGTTCACTAGTTATCTAGGGAATCGCTCACAAATTGTCTCAATCAATGGATCTCTTAGCAAACTATTACCAATAGAGTACGGAGTAGTCCAGGGCAGTACATTGGGCCCTCTATTGTTCTTGATTTATATTAATAATATAAGCAAATTGAAAATTAAAGGGAAACTGTTCTTGTTTGCGGATGATACGGCTGTGGTATCTGAGGGCTGCACGTGGGGTGAGGCATACAAGCACGCATCCCATGACCTTGCTAAAATTAGAAATTGGTTTGACCATAACTCTCTTACATTTAATATTGAAAAAACCAAACATCTTCCATTTATTGGTCGACAAGATATTGACTGTGATCGCTATGTGTTAAGGATGCACACCTGTGACGATCCTCAGTCGGAGGCCTGCGGCTGTGGCATAATTGAACGGGTTGCTCATTATAAATATTTAGGAGTCATCCTGGATAGTAAATTAAGCTGGGTTCCTCATGTACAAGGGCTGAAGAACCGTTTGAGAAAATTAATCTATGCCTTCTCACGGCTGGGCCAAGTGCTTACTGTGGATCGCTGCAGGACAGTGTACTTTGCGTATGTGCAGTCTTTGCTGCAGTATGGCATTCTGGCGTGGGGAGGTGCGTCATTGGCGGTCTTGGAGCCTCTGTCGGTCGCCCAGAGGTTGATAATTAAAACCATATTACAAAAAACCAGCGTTTTCCCACCAATCTACTATTCAATATATTTCCAGTAATGAATGTTAGGCAGATTTTCATAAAAACTTTAGTAATTTACATTTTCAATAATAAGGACACTTTTTTCAGAGAGATTCAACACAGTCATCTAACCAGAAACCAAACAATGTCACGTTTATTTAATCCTACTATTAGTATCAGTTTGCAAAGGCACAATTCATTTTACATTTCGCAATGGCTGTATAGAAACCTTCCTCCAGAAATAGTTGAGGCTGGGGCGGGCCGAGTCACTGTAGTGTTAAAGCACAGAATTTCTGAATGGTTAATGTATGTTGGATCGCAGGATGCAGAGAATTTAATCAAATCACCTTATGTTTGAAATTCAAATTTTAATCTGTTTTTCTTACCAAATACATTTTGCAAAAAGCGATTCCGGCTGTTCTGGTGTGATGAAAATAATAATTATTAATAAATTATAAAAATAGGTATTATTACAAGCCGATTGTCTAATTTTCTTCCAATGGATCTGTCTTTTCTTCCTTCTCAAATTCAAATTGATTTTTTTTCATATAATTAATCCTAAAAATATATTAAATATAATCTATTTTTATTTCATTTACCGTATGTATCTTATACTTATAGCCCAATATTTTTATAAGGAACACAACTAATCTTAAGAACTGCTCCCACACACGGACGTATAGTCTATGTGGGTTCTAATATTCATTTTATAATTGTAATTGTGTTGTTAAAATTGTATGATACGTGAATAAAATAAATTGAATTGAATTGAATGAATCATAAATACGGGTGTATCTATAATGTTGCAGGTACTGACTTATGTAGCAGAAATCACGACTCCTCAGCTGAGAGGGATGTTATCAGCAACTGCGTCGATGATCGTCATTCTGGGTGTTTTCATTCAGTTCATCTTCGGCACGTTCCTGCCCTGGAGAACAATCGCATTGGTCAATGTCACCTTCCCCATTCTTGCCATTATCGCATTGTATGGAGTTCCCGAAAGTCCTCATTGGCTAATGGGTGAGTAACATAATTAATGATAGTATAATTACTTTATAATAGTATAATTTAACATAATTAAAGTATAAGAAACTAAGCCTCCTTCAGCTCTACCAATATATATATATATATAATATATATATATATATATATATATATATATATATATATATATATAAGCTTCATTCAAGTAAGGTGTGGAGAAGTAGTGAAGTTCACTTGGGTGTCCAGTTTCTGAACTTTTAAAGAAATCTCCTTTATATAACAAGATTATAATCATACCTGCTACTCCAATAAACGAACCAAACTTGAGTTTCAATGCACTAAGACATTATCTTCAGTGGTATTTTTTGGCTAGACTGAGGAAATTGGATAAAGGAAACCAGTATTGGAAAGAGTTGGACTTGTCAACCAGAATTTCCTTCTTCTATCCAATTTCCTCAGTCTAACCAAAAAAGTCCACTGAAGATGATGCCTTATTAGTCCATTGAAACTTTAGTTTGGCTCAAATGGATTATGTGAAACTGGCAATATCGTTTTTATTTTACCTTAATATGGAGGATTTCCACAATATCTCTGTTCATAGTGTAAATTATATTCAAATTATCCTGATATCTATATTTTAATGTAGATAGAATAATAAAGAATGTGGATTGTAATTTCAGATAAAGAATAATTTACAGTATGTGATTTTTGAAGAGCAAGTTATAGTGTAATTTATAGAATTAATTGGAATTTTAAATCTATACTAGATTCATATTCTATTACAAGGTAAGTAGTATGCTACTGTATTACACAGTAAGCTATACAATATCAACTCATATTGATGATAGAAACCTTTATATAGAGTAGTAAAATAAGAGCTGTTATGTTCAGTAGTTCTTTTCTTCATTTTTCAATCGCAGTGCTATAAATAAATAAAATTATCTAGAACCAATTCAACTTTTTCTTGTACAGTTTGATAAACAATATTTATTGTTTATACAGAGGGTATGTACATTTCGTTTTATACAAAATAGAATTCAAACTCAAATGTTGTAATGTTTTAGGTAAAGGAAGAGTGGAGGATGCAGAGAAGTCGCTGCAATGGCTGAGAGGCTGGGTGAAGCCACACGAGGTGCAGGTAGAGCTGTCTCATCTGGCCAAAGCAATCAAGTCGAGCAATTTCGAAGAATCACAACGGAAGCGATCATGGCACGCATTCAAGGAGAAAACGTTCCTTCGCCCTTATTTGCTAGTGTCGATGACGTTTTTGTTCGGTCATTTCTGTGGAATGACCACTCTGCAAACGTTTGCGGTGAGCTTTATAGAATTCATCTGGATTGCAAAACGTCTATTGATTCAGTGGATTGCTTCATTGTTTAATAAATAAGATCACATTAAGGATATTATAAATTTATACTAATCGTAATTGGGTATGATGAGTGATTGTTCATTAGCCTGCATTATTCATTATGCAAAATACAAGGAAAAATCAATAAGTCATGTAAATAAAAATCTGGTGTGGCGCACTCACACAACTTTCCTTGCCGTTATAAAAATTGATCACCCGACGCTTGTGTTCACGCGCATCTCAAGTCTATTATTCAAAGATCTGAGCCAGCTGGTGACAGGACAATAACGCTGGAGACACACGAGGTCTGCTATAGTGAATGATTTAAGAGAATCAACAGTTGCCTACAGTTGCAATTCAATAATCACATTTTCTCGAATTTCGAGCTTATTTTCAATTTTAGGAGAAAATGTTACTGAACATTAATTGTAGAGATTTTCATGCACAATCTTTTCCACTTGATTTTTTTGTTTAAATTGTATCTGAAGCCTGATAATTGGGAATCTTTGATCAAACTTTACAGAGATGGAGCGGAGCTCTTGACATTTTTACAGATATGGGACTTGTGGCAGTTGATAGAGCTTATCAATGACTATTTTAGGTATGAATTTGATCAAAATGATTGGAGCCGTTTTCGAGAAAATCGCGAAAAAACCTGTTTTTGACAGCATTTAAGCCGCCATCTTGAGTTGCATTTGATCGAAATTGTTGTTGTCGGATCCTTATATTGTAAGGACCCTAATTTCCAGCAAATTTCAAGTCATTCCGTTAATTGGGAGATGAGCTACACACACATACAGACCAATACCCAAAACCCACTTTTTTGACTCAGGGGACATGGAAACGTATAGAAATTTATAAATTGGGGTACCTTAATTTTTCGGAAAGCAATACTTTCCTTTCCTATGGTAATAGGGCAAGGAAAGTAAAAACAAATAAATATTAGTCAAAAACCATTAAAATAATCATGAGCATCATACACTAAACTCAGTATAGTGGCAGTAGTTGGAGTTGGAGGACTTGATCTTGATCAGGCAAAAAAAAAATGAAAATCAGGTATTTATTATAATGACCACTGCAAAATAGTACAATGTGTAGGGAATTGTTGAGTTTCTTAGTTAGGCTAGGCGCACACCAGTTAGTCAAGACAAGACATGATCAGACACAATAATTCACATTGTTGCTTATGACACAACTCACACTGATTAGTCATTACAATTAGGCACATGTCTTCGTAAGCAACTATGAGAAGTATTGTTACTAAACGTGTCTGATCATGTATTGTCTTGTCTTGACTAACTGGTGTGCGCCTAGCCTAAGTTCGCCTTTTATAGAGTGACTGACCATTGCTGATCTTATCGTAAAAGTAATTCATAAATAGGACTATTGATGGTGTTTATTGAAAACCTTTAACTGATGGTTCAATTTGATTTAAAAATATTGTATTCGTATCAAATTTTTAGTTTTTTCCTAAGGGTGATGCCCTTATTAGCTCTAGGCTCGTTGCGTGGGTAATGATGATGACGGATGATGATTATGAGAGATGAGTGAAACTACAGTTTCAGGTGGGTTTCGAACCACGGGGGAGCGATTCTTTAACTCATGGTTCATATTCAGAGGAGTTGGTTCAAGTGGTCAACCTTCCAATGGGAGTAGTAGGTGCATGATTCTTAATTGATACAGTAGTAATGTAGGCTACATGCGGAATGTACATGTTTTGTACATTCTAGATGTGTTTGAAGGCACTTTCGTAAAATTGGAAGTTTGATTTCACATGAGATTAGGCGAGTTATGGTTTCAGTAGCTAACAAGCCTTTTCAATCACTGAGATTAGATACGGTACGCGTCTTTTTCTCGGCTCTTCTCTTGGAAGGGTGGCAAGCTGGCAGCTTGAGTCCAGCTTCGCTAACAGTTATGAGCTTATAAATACAGGCTTTTTTACAGTACCCACATGAATACATATTTTTGAAAAAATCATTAAGTAAAAACCAATTTTAAAAAATGGATCTTATTTTATCATAGTAATTATTATTGTCATAATCAGAATTTCTTCGCTTACTACTGATCTGCCAATTCAAACTTCCAGTTTCTGAAAATAATATATGTTTGTCTTTTTGCAGGTCTCGATATTCGCGGAAATGGGGACGCCGATCGACAAGTACCTGGCGACGTTGATCCTGGGCCTGGTGCAGCTGCTGGGTGCGCTGACGTGTGTGGTGCTCGTGCACTGGACGGGCAAGCGACCTCTGGCCATGGTGTCGCTGGTCGGCAACAGCATCTGCTGGCTGCTAGTCGCCATGTATGCCAGCTGGTTCCGCACCCACCCGCAACCCCACCCCCACCCCGAGCACAGCGCAGCCTTCAGCTGGCTGCCCATGGCTCTCATCATCCTCTCCGCCTTCCTCACGCACATGTGCGTCCGCCTGCTGCCCTGGATACTCATTGGCGAGGTCAGCATTCAATTTTAGAATTTATTTCCATAACATAAAATAACAAAACTCAAATAAATACAAAATGGACTGTGAAATGAAAATGAACACTCCTAGCCATAAGCCCGAGTGGAGAGTATTTCTCCCAATAATACAAAATAGAAATTCTTAGATTCAAAGGAAAAAAATATTTACCCAAATGATATAAATAAAATAGTCTTGAGGTGGGTTTTCGTTTGTGCGTGAACTTTCGCAGTAGACGACGACAGGACTTGTTGTCTGAAGACATTCATATTGTCCTAATTTCAAGTGTGCTAAAACAACTAGAATAGCTTTTTTTTATTTGTGTTTATTATCTAAGAATCAAAACATTTTGAATAATATCAACATATTGTCATTTAAAAGTATAAACTTAGCCTCAACCATTAAAACATAATTGAACATAATATTTTAGGCATTGTTGAGCATTGTTTTCAAAAAACCTTCTTTGGTTTTCCTCTGGGAATCTCATCATGATTAAACTGTAACAGGCTTCTGTGCAACCGGGCCAAAATGAAGCACATGATAACAAAAGATACTTGATATGGATTTAATCCAGTTTAAAATTTAAAAGTGGCACCTAGTAGAACATAGTTGTCATGTTTCCTTTTCCAATGCCTTCTATTGTAGATATCTGTGATCGCGTAGTTTAAAATTGACCGTTGGTTTTTTTAATAATGATTAACTTTAAATATATTTTATTCCTTAATAGAACAGCCTATAATATATATTTTCATGAATTCATAACAAAAATCTGGTAGTTCATTGTAAAATATATTTTTCTTTGATTGGTATTTTCGACATGTATTTTCACCTATTGGGTTTTGTAGAACAGAAAATTCTAAAGAATAGTTTAATTACTTGTTAGCCTAATTTCGGTAGTAGGCTATTGAGAAGAATATAAAGGCTTTCATAGTTTATGCATTTCAATAATATTCATGTCGTATTTTTCCAGTAGTTTCTGAAATAGTAAAACCTAAGAAGAATTTGACAAGGAATACAAAGGAACAAGTTTGAAGATTGTGAATTCAATAGTTATTGAGATATGAAAAAGTAGAAGAATGTTTGATTTTTGCTTTGTGACAGTTAAACTTGATTGCATAGTTCACACCGGTATCGTTATGATTTTTTCTGTTTCAAATACAATTATTGTGGAGGGGGTTATTTGCGGATTATAGAGTTTTACTTATATGTTCTTACAAGTTTAAATATCCACGAAGTGCCACTGCATTTAGCCATTCATTCATTTATTGACAACAAAAACAATGCTGGCAGATAGAAGAGGCGTGCTTGCTCTAACTGCTTCAACGGGCAGATACAAGAGACGTTTGTTCTAACTGCTTCAATTTCTAATTTTCAATAATTAACACTTAGGCTCGGTTGCACAAAAGCATCTTAAACTCATCAATCTTTTTGCCGTATTCTTTGAACCATTATGAAGATCCTTAGACAATATAAGCTTGAATGAAACTCCTACATCTCTAAGCGAGAAAGGTTACGAGACGAGAAATGGTGCTGAATATATCGCTATACATCATGAATGCTATAGATAGAATCAATAATTACGAGAGGAAAAATCATGTAGAAGTCATATAAGGAATATTTTTAATCTATTCCAACCGGAGATTTGAATAGAACAGTTGACAGAAGAACAGCGTCATTTTGAATGAGTTCTCCAGCCCAGGGGACTCACTAATATTTAGTCTATAGGCCTCAATCAGTTGAAGGAATTCGATTTATTCAATATTCAATCTGAATCTTATGAGTTCATTTTATGTGATGTTCATAATAATTACTTCTCTCTTCACTTTCTTGTTCGGGGCTACTCCTATTTAAATAAACATTTAATCAAATTACCCTTTTTTTAACATATATTTTTCATTATTAACGACATGTTTTAGCTTTAAATACATTAGCTCTAAAGCCAAATCATGTCGTGAATAATGAGAGAGATATGTTTAAAAAAAGTACTTTGATTTTCTATTTTTATGCACCGTAGTTACTTCTATCTTCAACAACCATCATACTGCGAAGTGTTGGAACAGAAGTGACTTCTGAAGTAATATCTGAAAGTATATGATCGTTACAGTTTCCCTCTATAACGCTTCGTAATTTTGCTTTCTACTAAATATTGTTTTCTACTGAAACTGATGACTGAAAAATTTGTATTTTACAAAATTAATCACTTTTTAGGTGTACACACCAGAGGTTCGAGCAACAGCCAGTGGTGCGTCAGGGTCAGCTGGTTACATTTTCGGATTCCTGGCCAACAAGTCCTACTTCATGATAATGGACAGGATAGAAGCCAGCGGCACGTTCACAATGTACACGATATTCAGCATCGGAGGGGCCTTGTTCCTCTACTACTTCCTGCCCGAGACAGAGGGCAGAACTCTTGTCGAGATCCAGGAGCATTTTGCTGGCAATCGGTGCTTAATCAGCAATAAAGAAACTAATAGTACAGGCGCTCAAAGTAAAGAAGACTATGCGGCCGATAACCCAGCTATGGACCACGTTGAATCGCATCTGTGATAGAGACACTTATTTGAAAAATGTTTGTGATGATTTAGATATTTAACTGAAGATAACTCACTTCAACGCTATCTTGGTTCACCTTGTATGTTGTATGTAGAATATAAGTATAATAATGTTTCTACATCTATGATCGAAATTTGTATGTAGAGTCTTAGTATAAGATTATTTTTACATCTATATTCGATTTTTTTATCTAGAATCTCAGCACCTATAACAATATTTCTACATCTATGTTCGAAGTTTCAAGTGATAGATTGAAAATACTGTTATTCTATTTTAGTAAATCTAGTTTTTTTAAATATAAATGATATTTTATTATGTAATACAATTCTATTATTCTGTTATCATCTTATATTTTCTATGATGTTGTACTTTTAATACGATGCTAATTTGTATTACTCAATTGATACCTTTCAATTGTTGATATAAGTTTATTTCTAGTTTAATGTGGAAATATCTTCATGGGACTAAGGGACATAATATGCACCATGACACACTTGAACCCAGAATGAAACATACTATAATAAATGGGACCATATCTTCATGTAAACCAAGATAAGCGTTAAACGTAGGTGGTGCATATGGGCCTAAATCTCAATCAAATGGAATGAACTGGAATGCTATTGAAATGAAGTAATTTAAAAGGACCATTAACTTAAATGAACCAATTCATTTTCAATTCGCCCAGCAGTCAATTATTATTTCGAATATTATTGAAGCTTATGTTGTATTTGAATAGATCTAATAACAAAGTTAGCCAAAGGCTTTACAGTTATTTTAATAATATTTTGAACAGTAAAGTATCATAGTTTGTCCAGAAAAAGCAAATAATTTTGCTTTGTCCTAAAAGTACCACAATCAAACTAATTGTTGAGAAACGTCTACCATCCTTAATAGCCTCTTGGAAATCATATAAAAGATTTATATCTCTTTTTAGCAGTGAGGCTGTCTAGTACCGATCAACATAATGCGTATTACTGTTTTTGCTCTCATTGATCCTAATCCTATAATCTTCCTCTACTAGTGGAAAATCTATACTACTTGTCTATTATGTTGTACTCTTTAATACTATGTCTTCCATAGTAGCTGTCAATAATTGTAATTCTATAGCATGTTATCGATTTATCAATTTGTTGTTGCCATGCCTCTGAATGCAGATTCTCAATCGCTTTTAGAAATGTTTTGGACCATCCAAAAGTTTTAATTTTTTATGTGAATATATATTTTCTTTACAGTATCATTTTGTTCTTCTACTCTGATTCTTCTACCTACCATACCACTAATCGTTCTTTATTATTATCGCATCATTCTCACATGTTGTTGTTGATTACATCGACAGTTTTTGGGTATCAGTATACCGAGAGCCTTCCGAGAACAGGTATTTTATAGTGAGTGGACTAAAGAACTCCCTCAGTGTTATAATAATATTCTATATAATAAGAGAGAGTAGGGTTGTGTTCGTTTGTTCGCATCAAAACATGTCAACTTGTGGATTGCATACCGGAAAAACGGGAATGATTTAGATCTCCAAATTTTGCACATAGATTCTAAAAATATTTATCTCGTGCACCTGGAAGCCCAAATTTCAATTTTCCTTCTAGATTTTTCATAATTTATGTTCAAATTTCATTATGGGACATGACATTTTTTATACAGCCAGCATAGCTTACATTGTTGTGAAATGTGTTTGTTTATAAGTGAGGAACTTATAGCGTTAGTACAAGACATCATATTTTGAACGCAGCTGTGGTCAAGCGGTAGAGTGCTCGGCTTCGGCACGAGTGTTCTCGGATGGATTCCCGAATTTTCCACTTTTTTTTGTTTTTAATTTTTTCCCTGGAAACGTATAAATACTTTTTTGAAGGATTTTGTTTTCATTACGTTTGAACTTGAATTTCATCAAATAATATATTACAGAGTGGGTGAAAAGTCCGAGAACAGCTTAATATCTCATACTCAAAGGTAATTTGATATGGTGGGTGAGATTGGGGATCCCACTAAAATTGAAAATTCTACTTTACTATGACTTCAAAAATCTGTTCCGCCATCTTGGATCCGCCATTTTGAATCCAACTTTGTTTTTTCAAGTAGGAAGGTGGTCATTCGATACATGGTTTCAATACGTAATTTCAAGGCAATTTCACGGAATCTCGAACCCTTTGGAAGATTTTTTTTTAATTCCGTATTGAAATCATGTATTGCATGACCACCTTCATTTAAAAAAACAAAGTTGCATTCAATATGGCAGACCAGCTTTCGAAGTCATAGTAAAGTAGTATTTTCAATTTTAGTAGGAACTTCAATCACACCCACCGTCAAATTACCTCTGAGTATGAGATATTAAGCCGTTCTCAAACTTTTCACCCACTCTGTATGTAAAATTTTTCAACCAGTGTAAATGAATGGACATGGGTTCCATGCTGTATTACTGTGATTCATAAGAAAATCATTATCAAAATAAAATTAGTACCGTAATAATTTATATTCTTCAGTTATAATGTTCTATTAGACACAAATTAGGATTGAAACGAATTTGTAGGTATTTTGTTTGGAATTGGGGAAGCAAAAAAGGCTGCCTGATTCAAATTGAGGAGGATCTAATCGATTCTAAAATTGATGTATTGAAAAAATCAATATAATCTGAGTTTTTCAAATATTATGTCTTCAGTTATCTATACTACAATAAAGGAAAGAACTGGTTTATACACGTACGGAATAGGAAAATTATGTTTGACGCATCATCACGTCTGAACTACTCAACTGACTAACTTGAAATTTTGCATAAATAGATTCTTAATTAACTGAGGATAGTTAGAGGCCTATTTTCAATTCTTCAAAATTTCATTACGGCAAGTTTTCAATTTGTCATGCTTCCAGTTGTATAGAAACAGCTGAACATTTCTTTTAAAAGGGCGATTAGATGATAGGTATGATTGGGGATCCTATTCGAATAAAAATAACTGATTTTCTGTCGCATCAAAATTCTGGTCCGCCATCTTGGAACCGCCATTTTAAATTCAACTTCATTTTTTTAAATTGGGAGGTAAGTCATATGATACATGATTTCGATACAGAATTTCAAGAGGAAATGAATGGTAAAAACCGCACATCGATTTCTCAAACCGCTCAAAAGTTATTGTCATTCAAAGATACTGATAAATCATCCATCTATACTATAATAATGGAAAGAACTGGCTTATACACGTAGCAGGATAAGAAAATTATGTTTGACGCCTTTTTAAATTTTCAAATTGCAATAGTTAATCATCACGTCTGAAATAATGGACTGATTGACTTGAAATTTTGCTTAAAGATTATTTATCGAGGATGGTTATAGGCCTATTTTCAATTTTCCAATATTTTATCACGTCAAGTTTTCAGTGTGTAAAGTTTTAAAATAGACCCTTGCGAAGCACGGGTTACCTGCTAGTATTTTATATTAGAAACTGCAGATGACAGAGGGTAATTGACAAAAATTCATTGAGGAAAATTTATTTCGGTTTATTGGGAAGATGATATCCAACTCAAAGACAGGTATGTCACTTTTTGAAGGTGCATAGAATGGTTGATTAATCCATCCCATTCCCATTTTGCCCCTGTGTTCTATTGGGATGATTATATATTTAGTTTAAATACAGGTAAGTCACTTGCTGAAAGTATGAATAGATATTGAATTCCATTTGATAGTGTGGGTAAAAACTTATAAATAAATATTATACTTATTAATAGATATTTATTTATTTATTACATTCCACAATCACAATATCAAATTAATGATTGGGAGAGAATCAACAGGATAAACCCAAAACTGTTACTCTCCCTAATTTTGATCAAAATAGTCCAAAAATTAGGTTATGAAACACTTTTATAAAGATCACAAAAATGTTCAATCCAAATATAGGCCTACATTATAATAAAAATGCTGTATCTGGGTTGATCAGAAAGATGGAATAAAATGATTATTTCACTTGAAAATGCATTAATAAATGATCTAGTGTTATCTAAAAGTTTAGCCTATCTCTTCAGAACCTCATGCCATATAAATGATAATACAGTTGAAATTTAACTGAAATCACTTTCTAAAAGCTTGTATACTTTTCAAAAGGTGCGTGATTGTTGGGTGGGGGGTTTCTGTAATCGTATATTGGAGGGCTTGGAAGGCAAATCCTGTAAGTACAGCTGCACTTGTGTCCCTATGAATGTGTGTGTCAAT